>NW_016160144.1:3135-21432 GCF_001687245.7 Rhagoletis zephyria | reverse complement strand
TATAAATTAACAATTTTTACACACAAATTTCAAAGATTTATTTATTTCGTTGTGTTTGTTTTGTGTTTGAAAAATTCCAAATGTCAAAGACAAACCAAAGCTTTTGTGGAACTTTTGTTTCTGAGTGCGTTCAATAAAATAGTACGGCAATTGGAACGCATTTGTTTCGTGATTTTGTGTAAATGCGTCGAAATGCGTCATTCTGGAAATGTGAATTTGTATGGAGAAATGCGTGATTTGGCCTCGCATTTGAGGTTTCTCGCCCAAATGACGCATTTGGGCTCAATGTAAATGTAATATTATTTGTAGCTGTAGCCGAAACTAAAATTTAAGTCGGTACTTAGCCAGAAAAGTCGCAACTAAGGCGACTATGAATAGCTTTAGTTGTGACTTAGAATAGTTTCGACTTAGTTGAGTACTAAATATGACTATGAATATGCCCCATAGAATCCATTATCTATGTAAGCCGTTCAATGTTACAATGAATTATACAGTGTAAAATTATATAGCAAACATCTTAAAAACATATATTTAGGAACGTAGTATTATTATAAAATATTTTAGTTACTTTATCACGTCAGTAATATAAAATATAATCAATTTGTTTGCAAGTGCCACCTAACAAAGCTGCGTTAAATTTAATATAAGCGGCGTAAGTCTTTTCGATCAGCTGTTTAGGTTTAGCCCAACACGTTGAGTTCAGGTAGCTTAAAAATTTTCCGCTGGAAAAAATTGCGGAAAGTTGTAAGACAAACAGCCAACGGTTACCCAACAGCTACGACTTATGAACGCGCCCAATGATAGAATACAAGATTGCGCCGATTGCAGCAGAATTCGTGAGAGTAATTTTGGCNAGATTAAGTATTAAAAGCTCTATTGGCTCCTACATTCGGGTTTTGATAGGCGAGTCTCCCCTGAACCGGTTTTCCCAAATTTTTGGCCTATGTGCGCTTTTATTCGAAACCTAAATGTTTCGAAACCGAGTATCGAGAGCATTGGATAATTTTTAAATCGGTGCCGAATATTGATCCAACTACACTATGGTGACCATCCGTCCTGTAATATACGGGACAGTCATCTTTTTTGACCCACTGTCCTGGTAATTTATTTATTTTATACGCGACGCAAAATGTTCTGTATTTATTTGAATGTCCTGTATTTCTCTCGTATTCGGTATTAGGTATTTTGACGCCTTAACAGCTCATTAAAATGGCATGCTTATGAATCAGTTTTAAGTGATGATGGTATATGATCGTAATTTTCTCCATAAACAGCTATTATTTTCTTATCTGAATGCCCGTGATTCGAATCGGGGAATACCGAAATGTAAATAAGGACCCGACTTTTTACTTAACAAGGTTTGCTATATTTCTTTAGTTTATGTAATGTTTATTATTTTTTATTGAAAGTAAAGCTCTTTTCCTAACAAAAACCATATATATCCAAATTACCGACTTTGTGCAAAAAACTGTAAAAATTAATTTTGCAATGTTTCACCAAAATTTGAAACTTTTTATTAGAATCTTTAGAAAAAAGATTTGGTTTGCAGTTTTGTAGCTCATTAAATTCGAGTATAATAAAGTGCAAGTGGAAAGTGATTCTCATTTGCTTCTCCTTTCAAAAAAATGTTCGAACATAGATACTTACTTTTTATGAAAAACTGCGTTACACCGTCAACAAAAAAATTGCCAAAAAAGTCTTAGCGATATCAAAATTAGACTTTATAATACTAAAATTTAACGAATTTTTAAACAAATTTCGCGGGGTGAAAATCTCGAGAAAAATATCCCACGCATTTGAGACTATAAGGGTTAATAAATCTAGGATCTTGAACTTTAAGATCTGTAAGTTTTTGTTGAAAAAATTTGCAAACCCTTTTTTTTTGTCCCGTATTCGGCAACCATAAATATAGTCACCGTAAACTACACAAGATCTGACAAGATGAAGCAAAAGACGTTTGTAATTTCAGCGCCATGTTATTTTCTTTGAAAAGTAGGAAATGAATATGAAGACGAAGCATAAAGAAAAATATGCACGCAATTTTGTAGCTCATGTTTGTGCTAGACAGATAGATAGATAGTTGGTAGGTAGCTCATCACAACTCCTCATCCAGCCCCAGAGTGTCTAAAAACTGCATAATAGACCCCGGGGACAGTGAGTGTATGTGCTCCTCTTGGCCAGACGTGCCCTATGCTCCTATACCTCCTGCGTGCAACGGCCTCACACTCTACAAGAAGGTGCAGGGGAGTTTCCCTGGCGGCATCGCAGAAGCGACACAGGTCGCTGGACCAGATAACTAGTTTGTACATGTGCCCTCTTTGCCTACAGTGGCCAGTAAAAAATCCTCGTCACGTAAAAAAACACTTTTCGGGTCATGACATACGTGAACGAATTGCTTATATCGTAATTCGGTGTGATGACATACGGTAACAAGTGACGAGCGTACACGTTCGGTCGAAATGTCATTCGAGCACAAACTATCAATCGAGTTGAAACGAATTTAAACAAAAATGCAAGTATATTGTTAAAAAATGTGTATAAATAAAGTTGTTAACTACTTTTATTATTACAGGACAAATTTTACTGAACTAAATGCTGCACAAAAGGATAAAATGGCGGAGTTTATGTCCGAGCACCCCAACTTGGCCAAAAATATTTTTCCCAACTCCGCGCAAGGGAGAGTTACCTCAAATAGATTATCGGAGGAACTTTTCAGGCGTCTAAATTCTGTCGGCCCCCAGTTAAAGATCCCAAGATGTGGAGGAAATAAATAAAAATTGAGGAAGGTTTTGAAATTTGGAATTGCGCACAGGTTTTTCCGATCAAAAATACCAGGCGAAGAAAAAGCTCTCATACAATAAGGCATCTAAACACCGAACTGGAGGGGGACCCTATAGCGAGAAGGTCATTACTGCCACTGAGGAGCTAATAATTGAGGCCGCCGGACTGGAGGCTTGTGTTGGAGGCAACAAAAGTGTGCCAGCATTCGGAAACGCACCAACTTCAGAAGCCCTGAAGCACATCAGTGGCAGTAGTGACAGCACGACAGCAGTCCCAGCGACGGAGAGACAAACTGCTCCTATAGTGCCTTACCGGGTCCATCAACATCGGCAGTCNTTTGTACATGTGCCCTCTTTGCCTACAGTGGCCAGTAAAAAATCCTCGGCTCGAATCGTAACATACGATATCGTATTACTCGTCACGTAAAAAAACACTTTTCGGGTCATGACATACGTGAACGAATTGCTTATATCGTAATTCGGTGTGATGACATACGGTAACAAGTGACGAGCGTACACGTTCGGTCGAAATGTCATTCGAGCACAAACTATCAATCGAGTTGAAACGAATTTAAACAAAAATGCAAGTATATTGTTAAAAAATGTGTATAAATAAAGTTGTTAACTACTTTTATTATTACAGGACAAACTTTACTGAACTAAATGCTGCACAAAAGGATAAAATGGCGGAGTTTATGTCCGAGCACCCCAACTTGGCCAAAAATATTTTTCCCAACTCCGCGCAAGGGAGAGTTACCTCAAATAGATTATCGGAGGAACTTTTCAGGCGTCTAAATTCTGTCGGCCCCCAGTTAAAGATCCCAAGATGTGGAGGAAATAAATAAAAATTGAGGAAGGTTTTGAAATTTGGAATTGCGCACAGGTTTTTCCGATCAAAAATACCAGGCGAAGAAAAAGCTCTCATACAATAAGGCATCTAAACACCGAACTGGAGGGGGACCCTATAGCGAGAAGGTCATTACTGCCACTGAGGAGCTAATAATTGAGGCCGCCGGACTGGAGGCTTGTGTTGGAGGCAACAAAAGTGTGCGAGCATTCGGAAACGCACCAACTTCAGAAGCCCTGAAGCCCCATCAGTG
Organism: Rhagoletis zephyria; assembly: GCF_001687245.7. Classification (NCBI taxonomy): domain Eukaryota; kingdom Metazoa; phylum Arthropoda; class Insecta; order Diptera; family Tephritidae; genus Rhagoletis; species Rhagoletis zephyria. The sequence goes on along the minus strand of NW_016160144.1, from coordinate 17,552 downwards.
GCAGTAGTGACAGCACGACAGCAGTCCCAGCGACGGAGAGACAAACTCCTCCTATAGTGCCTTACCGGGTCCATCAACATCGGCAGTTACTCCCACTCGCAGCAAAACTCCACGCAGCAACACACCAAGGCGAAAAAGTGGCAGTGATGAAAAATTAGCTCTCCTCCAACAAAATTTAAAAGACGGAGCAAACTTCCAAAAAAAAATTGGATGCGAAACTTGATAGGTTGGTGGAGACTCAGGAGAAGTTGCTAGCTGTGCACGAGAGATTGCTGGAGATCAAGGAGGAAAAGCATCACATGCAACAATCATCGCGAGAAATAGAGCTCGAAATAAAGCGATTAGAGCTAGAAACATTAGCCATTAGTTTAAATGAAAAGCAAAACAAAATATGAAATTTATAAATTAGGCACAGGAAATATTTAATGAACTTTGTTGTTTTACATGTACCTGAATTATTTTTTTGTTTTAATGAACTATTAATAATGTTTTTTTTTTGTTTTCATTACATTAAAAAATAGTATTTAATAACAAAAAATTAAGACTTCTTTATTTATTTTTACATATGGCATTACGGGTTTTCATTTCACGTCAGTTATTATATATAAAATATGTATTAAAAATATAATTTTAAGATAATTTTATACGTAAATATTCAGGTAACATTTGAAAGTGAATGTCCTATTTGGTCTCTTATGGTTTGACTAATTCTAGTGAGTTGATTTGATTCAAATGCCACAACTTCGGTTATTTTATCGGACTCATTATTAAGAGGATCGTATCTTATATTAAATTTCAAGCATATGTTGTGTAAAGCTGCGGACACATAGGCGAATCTCGTCACTTTTACGGGATGGTATCGTCCTCTCTTGTTGTACCCCAAAATTCTCCAGCGGCCTTTTAAAATACCTATAATTTTTTCGATTATACTCCTTGCCTTAGAGTGAATGTCGTTGAAAACGCTTTTGCTTGAACCATCTGGAGGGTTTCTGTATGGGGTCATACACCACGGCTCAAGTGGGTACCCGGAATCACCTTTTGAAGTTCAATTACTCATTATAACCATATAAAACTACTGAAGATTTACAAAAAGACCTAATAGCCAGGCATTTTCTTGTCTGTTAAACTCAAATCGTTCTTGCAAAACCCTTCTTTGGTCCGAGTGTTTCCAAACGAAGGACTCATGTGCCGCACCACCGCATTGGCAGTTGATCGCCAAAATTTTGCATGTGTGATCGCAAATCGTATAAAAATATAAGAATAAATACCGGGTTTATTTGAGCCCTACGAAAGCAACTTACANCGAGTGTTTCCAAACGAAGGACTCATGTGCCGCACCACCGCATTGGCAGTTGATCGCCAAAATTTTGCATGTGTGAACATAAGAATAAATACCGGGTTTATTTGAGCACTACGAAAGCAACTTACTATCATAGCATTGATACTATGGTACCCTTTCCGGTTGAAGTACATATGCCCGTCCGCTGAAGGTTTTTGCAATCCGATATGTTTGCCATCAACGCAACCAATGACTGAAAAAAACAATGTTAATTAAAGATTTGAAACTCTAACTGATATAGCTTTTATTGACCTCCAGGTATTTTATATTTGTCCGCAAACCACTCCCTGCATCTGGACGAATTCTCGGGTACAAACAATATATGCTGTGGACACAACTTGTTTTCCATCTCGAGGAGAACCTGGGATACAAACTTCGAGACAGTGCTTTGACACATACCACCTAACAGGCTAACCTAATGNTGGACGAATTCTCGGGTACAAACAATATATGCTGTGGACACAACTTGTTTTCCATCTCGAGGAGAACATGGGATACAAACTTCGAGACAGTGCTTTGACACATACCAACTAACAGGCTAACCTAATATTCACGCACGCCGCCAATTTATTGTAAAAAATTTCTCATGCACATGCAACTTGTATGAGATCAACCGAAATTGAAGCTAACTCAATTTCCAATTTTTGTTCTGCGTGACATTTTGATTTGACGTTTCGCTCAATGAAATCAAATACAAACGCATGCAATTCAATTTCGGGTGACGCAAAAAAACAAATTCGACGGCATGCGTACCAAAACGCAAGCCGCGAATATTAGGTTAGCCTGTAAGTAGTCACTGCCAATACTAGGTTGGTATCCGCCGCTTGCCAGGAGAGAAAGAGTGGCAGCCAATTGAAGCACTGGAGGCACAGTTTTTGCATCCGGCTGCTTTAAACGCTTCAGCACATATTCAAAGACCTCTTTGGTCAGGCGAATTCGTTTCAGGAATCTGCAAGGCAAAATTTGTAAATGAGCTTCAATAAATAAACCATTTATATACTCACGCATTGTTTGGGAGTGCCAAAGGATTGCTCCGCTCTCTTAGCTGCCTCCGCACTATTATTTCACTATCGCTGGGGCATTTCTGTTAACTTCGCATTTAAGTTTTCAATATTTTGACAGTTTCACAACTATTGTGACTTAAACATACGATCCAAAGCATAGTGGAACTTAAAAACTATTGTGAACTAAAAATAAATTACGATCCGTTCGCCTTCGTATGTAATAATACCATTTCGCTTATATGACTCACGTATGATGTAATTTTCTTTCGTATCGTTTTCGATCCGTGAACGGATGTTACGATTCGAGCCCTGTAATAACCCTCAGTTTGTCCTTTGGAAAATTCATGTATCTTGTCAGATTGTAACCTCCTAATAAGCTTTTCGCCTGACGTTGACCCATGATTCACGCCAATGCAGCTCCCTCAGTTTGCAATTGTCCCTTCTCAGCATATCCTTTATGGTACTGGGTCCAGCTGCCAGAAAGGGCTCAGGTCCTATCGGGGTCGAGGAAGCGGCTAATCTGGCCAGGTGATCAGCCTCCTCATTTCCTACAACCCCCATGTGCCCAGGTACCCACATTATTTGTATATCATTAACCTCCGTCAGAGCATTAAGCCTCTCGACACACTCTAAACCAAGGAGGACTTGATCTCGAATGATGAGAGAGCCATAAGTGCCGACTGACTATCACTTAGTATAAGTATCCTTTCATTCCTTTAGTTCCTACTCACGTTGATCTCTGCGCACATACTGATGGCATAGACCTCTGCTCGAAAGATGCTTGGGAAGGTTCCCAGGGGCACCGAAAGCTTCAGTCTGGGGCCGTACACGCCTGCTCCAATCCCCGCAGGTGGTTTGGAGCCGTCAGTGTACCACTGTATTGTGCTCGCCTGTGTGTGCCCTTCCATGATAGAGGCACACCAGGTCACCTTGCTGTAAGTGTAAGTCCTGAAATTCCTTTTGAAGACAACCTGCCTGTTGATATCGTCCCTGGGGAAAAGAGCCAGGGGAGCTGGGTAACTAGCTTGTCCCTGTTCCTAGATGATGACACCTTGCCTTTGCCGAAGCCCTTCCTAGCAAAGTTAAATAGGGTTCGCTTTGCGACCTGTTCAACTAAGAGGTGCAGTGGCTCGAGTTCCATCTTTGCCTCCAGCGCTGCCGTCGGGCAAGTGTGCATTGCTCTCGTTATGAAAACACATGCCAGACGTTGAAGCTTAGGGAGTGTCTGCCTCACCGTTACTAAAGTAGTCCTGGAATACCAAGCCACGCCACCGTAAATCAATATAGGTTTCACTATCATGGTGTACATCCATCTGAGGATCCTCGGAGTGCACCCCCAGGATTTGCCCGTCAGACGTTTGCACGCTATCATCGCTCTCGTGGCCTTGGAGGTGACCGCATCAACATGGGCCTTCCACAGAAGCTTGGAGTCCAGGGTAAGCCCCAGATACTTAACCTCTGTGGCGACATTGATTGCGACCCCGTCCAAGGTTGCGTTCCTCATCCCCTGAAGATTTCGTTTCTTGGTGAAGGGGACTATAGCTGTCTTAGAGGGATTGATATTTAAGCCTACCTCTGCGCACCACCTTTTTGCAAGGTTAAGACCTCTTTGGACGATGTCACAGAGAGTACTAGCGAACTTCCCTCTAGCGATAATCACTATTTCGTCCGCATACCCTTGGCACCGGACGCCCTCGTCAGTGAGTAGCTGTGGGAGTTCGTCCACAACTAAGCTCCACAGTAGAGGAGATAATACTCCCCCTTGCGGGCACCCTTTTGTTGTTTGTATTTGGACGACGCTGTCACCGACTTCAGTTTCGGCGATCCTGGTCAGCAGTAACCTTGCTATCCAACGCCGGATGGTTGGCTGAACGTTATGTTTCTCAAGAGCTCTATCATCTCCCGAAAGGGAGGCATTATCAAAGGCTCCCTCGATATCGAGGAAGGCACAGAGCACCACCTCATCACACTCAAAGGCCCCTTGTATTTCCTCCATTAAGGCATACAGCGCAGTGTCCGTGGATCTACCCACCCTGTACGCGTGCTGGTTGGAATGCAGAGGGGTTTGTTTCAGAGTATTAAACCTGATCTCATGGTCAATAATTTTTTCCATTGCCTTTAACATAAAGGATATGAGATTTATCGGCCTGAATGACTTGTCAAGAGAGTAATCTCTCTTACCTACCTTCGGGATAAATGAGCCTGGCCCTTTGCACCACCTTAGGAATGTGGGCCAGCGCTAGACTGTCCCTCATAACATCCACAAGGTGTGGACGTTAGAGTTCTCCGCCCTGCTTCAGCAACATTGGACATATACCATCCACCCCAGGGGCCTTGTACCGTTCGAAGGAGTCCAAAGCCCACCGCACTGTTTCCCGGTTTATAAGGCTTTTAGCCAGCTTCCAGTCCGGTGGGGATGGCCTGTACGCACGGGACATAGCTTCCCCAGCGGTGGGAATTGCGTCAGGAAAGCGGGCGACAGCAGGGCGAGTGTCCTTTCCTGTTCTGTACCTGAAAAGGTCCCATTAGGTGGCCTTGTAGCCAATCTGGTGCCTGTGTTGTCCCTTTCCTATACTTTAAGAATCCTAGCAGCTGCAGGAGTGGATGCGATGTTTTCACAGAAGGTCCTGAAGCTGCTACGCTTGGCATTAGATAGATAGATAATTGATGAGGTATGCACTGCGACTTGATGGTCTATTGTGCCCTCCACTCTTCACAATACTTCCTCCAAGCCAAGATCCCCCAGGAAGTCCAAAAGCTTATTTGGGGATAAGGAGTGTATGTGCTCTAACTGTGGCCACATGGAGCCTAGACTCCTCTGACGTCTTCTGCTGACTGCATCACACTCGATGAGGATGTGGAGTGGCGTTTCACTGGAGACGTCGCAGAACCGTCAAAGGTCATTTGATCGTTACCCCAGTTTATACATATGCCCTCCCTGCCTGCAGTGCCCATTGTAAGAAAACCTGTTAATATGCTCAGCCTCTTTTTTGACTTTTGAATCTACTCTTGTTGTACCCTCCTAGCAGGCTTTTTGCCTGTCGCATACCTACCGAACTCTGCCAGTTCGAGTCCCTCATATTGTCCCTCTCCTCCCTGAGCTTTTCCTTAATAGTGTTGGGACCCACTCACAGGAAGGGCTCAGGGTCAATTGGTGTTATGGCTGCCGCCTCTCTAACGAGGCAGTCCGCTGCTTCATTCCCCTCTATTCCCATATGGCCAGGCACCTACGCCAGTTTGACGTTGTTGTGCCTACCAAGAGAGTTGAGTCTCTCTATGCACCCAAGGACTAGAGACGATTTGATTTCGAAGGATAACAGAGCCTTGAGTGCCACCTGACTGTCACTAAGAATTACAATCCTCTCATTACGGTATCCTCTATTAATGATGGTCTCCGCACACAAGTAGATGGCGTAGACTTCAGCCTGGAAAATGCTCGGATACTTCCCCATCGGGATAGAGATCCTGGACCTAGGTCCGGAGATTCCAGCCCCTATTCCTTCCGGGGTCTTCGAGCCATCTGTGTACCATTGCAGTGTACTATCCTGAAGGAGTCTCTCAAAGGAGGAGGCACTCCAGGTTGCCTTACTGCTTAACTCAATTTTAAACCTCTTTTCAAACCTTATGGTTCTACAAATGTCCTCCCTCGGAAGCATGGCTAGCGGGAGCGAGGACCCTAGCTTCGCCAAGTTCCTAGAGCAAACGACCTTACCTCTTCCATAGTGGAGTGGTTTCTGAAACCCAGGTCACTGCCCCATATGTCAGTATTGGGGCTGCAACCCCAGGATTTTCCCGACAGACGCTTACACACCATTAATGCTTTCGTAGCCTTGGATGTGGTCTCATCCACGTGTTTCTTCCATAGAAGTTTGGTGTCCAGGATTAGTCCTAGGTACTTCACTTCGCTGGCGACATTGGCCACGACCCCACCCAAGGTAATGTCCCTCATGCCCGGTAGGGCCCTCTTCCTAGTGAATGGAACGATGGCGGTTTTGGCTGGGTTTATACTCAGCCCTAACTTGGCACACCATTCCCTTGTTAATCTTAGGCCTCTTTGAACGATGTCGCAAACGTTGCTTTCAAACTTCCCTCTGGCAATGATTACTATATCGTCCGCATAGCCTTGGCAGCGGATACCATTGTCAGAGAGAAGCTGAAGGAGTTCATCCACTACTAGGCTCCATAGAAGGGGGGATAGCACCCCCCCCCTCCTGTGGGCAGCCCTTTTTCGTTTGTATTTGTACCGCGCTGTCCCCTACATCGGTTACAGCGATTCTCGTNGATCGTTGCCCATATTGTTGCTGAGGGTCAGATCAAGGACCTCCTGTCTTACTCTAGTGATGAATGTCGGGCTACGCCCCACATTATTAATACTCAGATCTTCACTCAATATATATTCTAGGAACAACTCACCCCTTCTGTTTATGTCGGAACTTCCCCACTCAACGTGGTGAGCATTCGCATCTGCGCCGAGGATTAGTGGAAGTCGGGCCTTTCTGCAGTGCGTCACCAATCTATGTACCTCTACAGGGGGTATGTTGTTGGTGTCCCCTGAAAAATAAGCGGCAGCGGAGACTAGATCCCTGGGTCTTCCGTCCACCCTAAGCGTAACCAGCACTGCCACTAGATCTTGTGTTAGGAACTCTGTAATGCAAAAATAATCAATATTGTTTTTAAGCACTGCACATGCTCTGGGCCTCTCAGCAGAGAGGTCCCATATTACCTTATTTCTTGCTTCTTTGAGGCCCCTTACCTGGCCTCTGTAAGTCCACGGCTCCTGAATAAGTAATATGCCCAGATCGTCGGTCGAAAACCTGCTTGCAATTACAGCCGAGGCTCATATCTAGACCCTCCAGCAGCTCCTGTACAGAGGGGACTTGCCCCTGCATGAGAGCCGCCGAGCTCTGCCCACCGGTACCTCCTGGACTCGAAGGTTGGGTTTGAGGTGTAGGCTGATGGGCCGACGCACTCCCTATCCCCGTTGGAGCAGGGGGATTGCCATCTACCTTGGTGTCTTCTTCGCCCCCTTCCTTCTCGTCCGCTGCCTTCTTTCGCCAGTGCAGCATTGTTACAAAGCTGAATCTGTAATTCAGCTTGTATCCGGCCCTTTTGACACTGCAGTACGAATCCCCGTCGATGCCTACATTAAGACGTAGACCGTTGTCCTCTATGGCGCTCGAAATGACGCGCCACGCAGGGGTGTTGCAGCGGGTGCGGTCTCGTCAGACCCCCTTTCCTTCCTACCTTCGTCGCTATTCTTGGCGTCTCTGCGATCATGCCCAATCTTCCGCTTTTCAGCGGGTGCGGTCTCGCCTGTACGCCTGCCTTTGTGGTGTCCCTCACCCCGCTTATCAGCGAGTGCGTCCCTACCTTTCTCGCTGTTGTGCCCGCCCGTCCGCCTGTCGGTAGGTGCGGTCTGTTTGCGAGAGTAGTCATGCTTGTTGTTCTGATGCCCGCCCATTCGCAGGTGCGGTCGCTTTATTCTGTCCCGAGGACGGTATGGCAAGGGCCAGTTCCCTAGCCACCTCGGGTGTCTTACCTTCTTGCAGGTACCTCACGTACGGTTTTGCCCGCCTATCCCGGTGGCGTTCTTTCTCATGCCTCGTAGAGTCGCGAGATGCCGTGGAGCTACGGCTGCGGGACCAGTCCCGCGCTTGAGCTGGTTCGCTGTCGTAACTTCTGCGGTGCCTTCTCTGCTGCTCGGTGGTCTCATGCCCACCTGTCGGCCTTAATGCCCTCTCGTGATAGATGCCCGAACTAGTGCAGGGCTCCTCATCGTCCTTCGCATGCTCTATAAATAGAGCTGACTCAGCATCGGAGAGACTATTTAAAAAGTTCTTCCACCGAACCTCTTTGGTTGCTTTTTTGTCTTTGTCTTCTTGTCTTTTTGTTGTTGTTGTTTTGGTTTTAGTTTCTTTAGTTGTATTCATCTTGTTCATACGGCCGCGTGTCTGACTCGCCAGACGTAGCAGTCTATTAATAGTAGGGGGATCTCGTCGTCCGCCGCGCGAGCGCCCCTTGTCGCGGTAAGGCCACCGTTACTCCTCGAGGCGGCGCGGGGTCGAGAAGGCGCCGTTCTAATACAGCCGGTTTTCCTCCTGGCTGCAAACCGTCCAATGGGCACGGTGTCGCTTCACACCCTGGATTAGGAGGTGGCCGTTCTTGGTCACCGTCCGCCAGCGGCCCTAAGCTGAGTCAGGGTAGCGCGGATGCTACGAGAGCATTCGCGTTACCCTAATCCAGGGGAGGACCGGCTGACAATTCGGCTAAGCCCCCGCACCAACGACAAGGTGCCTGCCCTATCGGAGGTACGCTTGGCCTATCTAATCTCCTTATTGTACTTTGTCAGACTGACTGAGTATTCCTCCCAGTTCCCGGTGCGCTTTNTAGATGCCCGAACTAGTGCAGGGCTCCTCATCGTCCTTCGCATGCTCTATAAATAGAGCTGCCTCAGCATCGGAGAAACTATTTAAAAAGTTCTTCCACCGAACCTCTTTGGTTACTTTTTTGTCTTTGTCTTCTTGTCTTTTTGTTGTTGTTGTTTTGGTTTTAGTTTCTTTAGTTGTATTCATCTTGTTCATACGACCGCGTGTCTGACTCGCCAGACGTAGCAGTCTATTAATAGTAGGGGGATCTCGTCGTCCGCCGCGCGAGCGCCCCTTGTCGCGGTAAGGCCACCGTTACTCCTCGAGGCGGCCCGGGGTCGAGAAGGCGCCGTTCTAATACAGCCGGTTTTCCTCCTGGCTGCAAACCGTCCAATGGGCACGGTGTCGCTTCACACCCTGGATTAGGAGGTGGCCGTTCTTGGTCACCGTCCGCCAGCGGCCCTAAGCTGAGTCAGGGTAGCGCGGATGCTACGAGAGCATTCGCGTTACCCTAATCCAGGGGAGGACCGGCTGACGATTCGGCTAAGCCCCCGCACCAACGACAAGGTGCCTGCCCTATCGGAGGTACGCTTGGCCTATCCTTATCCTTATTGTACTTTGTCAGACTGACTGAGTATTGANGGTGGCGTTCTTTCTCATGCCTCGTAGAGTCGCGAGATGCCGTGGAGCTACGGCTGCGGGACCAGTCCCGCGCTTGAGCTGGTTCGCTGTCGTAACTTCTGCGGTGCCTTCTCTGCTGCTCGGTGGTCTCATGCCCACCTGTCGGCCTTAATGCCCTCTCGTGATAGATGCCCGAACTAGTGCAGGGCTCCTCATCGTCCTTCGCATGCTCTATAAATAGAGCTGACTCAGCATCGGAGAGACTATTTAAAAAGTTCTTCCACCGAACCTCTTTGGTTACTTTTTTGTCTTTGTCTTCTTGTCTTTTTGTTGTTGTTGTTTTGGTTTTAGTTTCTTTAGTTGTATTCATCTTGTTCATACGACCGCGTGTCTGACTCGCCAGACGTAGCAGTCTATTAATAGTAGGGGGATCTCGTCGTCCGCCGCGCGAGCGCCCCTTGTCGCGGTAAGGCCACCGTTACTCCTCGAGGCGGCCCGGGGTCGAGAAGGCGCCGTTCTAATACAGCCGGTTTTCCTCCTGGCTGCAAACCGTCCAATGGGCATGGATTAGGAGGTGGCAGTTCTTGGTCACCGTCCGCCAGCGGCCCTAAGCTGAGTCAGGGTAGCGCGGATGCTACGAGAGCATTCGCGTTACCCTAATCCAGGGGAGGACCGGCTGACAATTCGGCTAAGCCCCCGCACCAACGACAAGGTGCCTGCCCTATCGGAGGTACGCTTGGCCTATCTAATCTCCTTATTGTACTTTGTCAGACTGACTGAGTATTCCTCCCAGTTCCCGGTGCGCTTTGCCCTGTTGAACAGTCTGCGCACCTCTTTCCTAAGAACCGAGAGTTCTCGTGACCACCATGGAGGCTGAGCCTTCCCCTTAGGCTTTGACACGGGACAGCTGGACGTAAAGGCATCTAAGATTGTGCCGTTCAGCCTATTAACCCTGTCCTCTAACGCCATACAATCTACCTTTCTATCCTGTAACTCTATTCTTGGTAGGTTCAGTCAAAGTACCTCTTCATATTTGGCCCAGTTTGTTTTCCTGGGGTTTCTCTTAGGGTAACCTGTCTGACAAGCAGCTCTCAGTGCAAACCGGACAATCCTGTGATCCGACAGCGAAGGCTAAGATGAGACTTTCCAACGGACGATCAGAGGACTGGCCATTCTGTTGCTGATAGTGATGTCAAGAACTTACTCTCTGACCCTAGTAATGAACGTTCATTGCCGACATTGTGAATGCTCAGACCTTCACTTATAATATATTCTAAAAGGCACTCAGCCCTGCGGTTAGTGTCCGATCTGCCCCACTCCATATTGTGGGCGTTTGCATCGCAGCCTAGAATGACACGAAGCCGTCTCCTACCAGATCCTGTGTAAGAAACTCTGTAATGCAGAAATAATTAATATTATTTTTCAGCACTACACACGCTCTGGGCCTCTCGCAGGAGAGGTCCCAAATTACCTTATTGTTATTGTGGTTGAGGCCCCTCACCTGGCCCCTGTAGGTCCACAGTTCCTGTATTAGCAGTATACCCAGGTCTTCCGTGGCAAACCTGCTCGCAATGACCGCCAAGGCGGCCACCGCGTGATGCAGATTGACCTGGGCTACCTCTACTGCTAGTGTCTTCATAACTGGGGCTCGTCGTCGATATCGGAGAGCTACGCGTCGCCCTCGCTTCCTCTATCGAGTTCGAGCCTGCCAATGTCCGCTAGGAGGTCCCGTGTGGTGCGCACGTAGTCGAGAGCCTTTGGCCCTGAACTCACCGGAGCTGGTGCCTGTGCCGGTTCTGTTAACTGGTTAGCTGGTACCTGTGCCTGTTCTGTCAGCGGGTTGGCTGGGGGGGCCGTGGGCGACTTTGTCGCTGGGGCCGCAGTGGAATCAGTTGCCGCGTCAACACATATGTCTTGCGACTTTGACTCCTTGCTGCCTGTCGTCTTTTGGCGCCACGGCCTCACCGAGACGTAGCTGTCCCGGAAATTTATATGGAATCCGGCCTTCATAATGCTCCCGTGTGGACACCCTCGTTCTGGGCCTGAACGAGCTAGCACATACTCAGCCGATTGCTCGCGCATCTGGGGAAGAACACCGAGATAGTGTGCACCGGCGGGATATGCTCCCCCCGTTTCGTGCATAGCCCGGGTCCCTTCCACCCCTCAATTAGGACCTCGTCCATGATCGCATCCTGGAGTCTGGTTAGGTCCCCAGGGCATAGGGCAGCTGCAGGGTAATCACATGGCAGCACAGCCAACCGGATGCCTTTAAGAGCATCAGAATAGCTGGGCTGCTGAGTGGTTCCTTCCATCCAGGCCCCTAGACTCTGTCTGAGGGTGTGTAGACCCCCGCTGCCGCTTGGGTGACGGTGGCTCCGGTGGTGTAACCTGTAAGCCAGTTCGCTTTGCTGGACCTGTGGAAGTTGCTGTTGAGTTACCTTTGGGTTCCCCGCCTCTCCGCTATTGGGCGGGCGCGGGCCTCTGTTGCTGTTGCCCGCCTCTCTGCTTTTCAGCAGGTGCGGGTAGTGTTCCTGAGTTGCTGCTATGCTGCCTAACAGCGGTAGCATCTCTATTGCCTCTGCGCTTGCGCTCTTCACAGCTCCCGGTTGGCCGGAGGGGGGTAGTGAAGGAAGTCTGCACCTGCGACTACGCTTCTTGCTCTCCTGTACATGCCACTGTACATGCGATGCCTGCTCTTCAGGAGTGATGCTTCTGCTCCCTTGAGGCCTTCCGAAAGGCGCTGCGCCTGATCCACGGCGCCCCTGCTGGTGCTTAGCTTCTCGTCATCTCTGGCGTGTTCAATGAAGAGGGCAGCCTCTTCTTCGGTCAGGCTCTCAAAGACAGCTACCCCTGCGCCTGGTGCCTTTACCCACGCCCAGCATGTTACTGCCATGCCTGGCCGTTGCTGTTTTTTGTGCTGTTGTTGCTGTATCCGCAGCAGTTGCTATAGTTGTTGCTGTTGCTGTAGTAGTTGCTGTTAACGCTGTTGCTGCTGTTGCAGCAATAATTGCAGTTGTGGCTGTTGCTGACGTTGTAGCTGTAGCTGTCCCTGTTTTTGCGCTAGTTTTAGTTGTATTTATCTTGTTCGTACGACTGCCTGCTCTACGAGGCGAGCTCAGCAGTCAATTTAGTTGCAGGAGATCTCATCTGGTCCGCCGCGCCAGCGCCCCATGTCGCAGTAAGGCGCGTCAACGATACCCCAGACCAGAAAGGGGCTGGTCAGCGATTAAGTTAAGCCCCCGCACCAACGGCAAGGTGCCTGCGAGGAATGTTTGTGCTAACCAATTTATTATTTTTGTACGTGTTTTTGCAACCAATCACCGCGCACTTCATTTTAATTACATTTGCACAAAAAAATTATTGAAAATCGCCTAAAAATCACTGAAATATACCACCGACAAAATCCACATAAAGAAAGAAGCAAAACAGAAATAGCAAACTTCAAAATTACGAAAGTCACACACTTTTTTCTCAATAGCTATTACAAACGGCTGCTTCTCAACGTCAGATCTACTCATCATGTTGGAGCAGCTCCTGGTAATTGACCATTGAATATGTTGGCTGAACTTATGACCCACCGCTTAAACTGCGAAAAAGTTTATTATTGTATATACTGTGTTCAAAACCACAAAAGATAAATTCCCACCACAGTATATACAGTAATAAACATTTTTTTTTTTTTTTTTTTGTAGTACTTTTGATTTATGTGTAGCGTTTTCGTTTTGCGCGCACAGCAACACTTACATTAAATTATATAAATTTGTGTTATTTATGAACAAAATGTAGGTTAGGTATAGTATCATGCTTAATTAATAATATGAATAGTTAGGTACATAATTAACTCTATAAACTGGAAACTCACACTGTATTTTTTATTAAAACACGCGAATTTTGTGAATTTATCAAGGAACACTCTAACATGATAAGTAGATTTTAGAGAGCCTCCCATGTCACTGCCTCTGGCTACAAGCTGGATATCTGAATATTGGAAAATAAACAGCAATTATCTCTTTAAATTGATAAGAAAAGTGTTTGTTTACAAATTTACCTGTGACACTCTGCCATAGTACGGTTGTTACTTACTTTCATACCACAGTAATTTTGTATGCAACTCTGAATCAGCAAAATGTATGCTCCTTCTCATTATCAACCCTGATCAGGACTCGAATCTAACATCCGTTCACAGATCGAAAACGATACGAAACAAAATTACGTGATACGTCAGGCAGTACTGTGGTGAAGTCCTTTAATGGGATAAAGTTTCCAGAGGTGAAATTTTATGTAGCACACAATTTCTTACACGCGTGGTTGCTTTTCAGCACTCATGAAATAAACTTAAGAAATATTTGAAAAAAGTTCATATACCCTGCAAAAATCGCGACTACTCCATGCATGCGTGTAAAGAGTACTCTCTAAGGACCAAGGAATACTCCAAAATTAACCACAATTCATATAAAAAATATGGTCAAATTAACATTGCGATGTCCTAGGGCAGGACCATATACTCCATCCCTGCATTACATCAGAGTAGCACAAAACTACTCCAACATATTTAGAATGGCATTGTTGTTATATTTTTTCGTTTGTACACGCTTTCGTTCTTCACTTCTCAGATGCTTTTTCGAAATTAATAAAAACCAAGACAAAAATTAAAAATTACATGTTGCCTCTGACGGCATTCGAACGCGAACATGCTGTGAGCTCACAACTAACAGCTAGCATCTCTACACGTTCAGCTACAGCCAGACATGCAAATGTGCTTTCAAATGCTCAACTTCAATCACATTTCGTAAAAACACGAGCAGTTATCGGGTAACAAACAATAAGCTGGCGCAGAGACACTAGTTGGTCCGCTACAGCATGACAGAGGAACACTTTTGTAAGTACTCCAATTTACCACAAATTGACTACATGGTCCAACGATTTTTGCAGGGTAGTACATTAATTTTTGAAAGAAATACCCTATAATGTATGTAATCTGGTTAATAATATCAAAAAATGTATTTGAACCACCGTTTAAACTTTAAAGTTATATTTGATACAAATTAATATTGCTCCCCGAACGTTCTGCGAATTGCCTCTGAATAA
>NW_016160144.1:0-1815 GCF_001687245.7 Rhagoletis zephyria | reverse complement strand
TGCAAATACATTAGAATTTACAAAAGGAATTTCACTACTAATTGCCTACTTTGCGTACTTTTCTACTACCATTTTCGAAACAAGGGATTGCATTCTTGCCCTTTCTCTGTCCTTCGTAAATGCAACCTTTTGTAAGGGAGTGTCAAACCGCAGCTGTCAATAATTATCTAACCTTGTATTATTGAATCATGGGTAGAAGTGCTTTTAGCGAAGGTGAAAGATAAAATAAAAGTAAAAAAGAAATAAAGTATGTATACAGAACAGTGTTGGCATTTTTGGTACAATTGTACTTTTTTGGTACCTTTCGTTTACAATATACTTTCCCACAGTACTTTTTAGTACAATTTCGTGATGAATACCATAAATATATAGCTTTGAAAACTCACTGCGGGGAATTTTTTATTCTCTTTTTGTCTTCGCCTTCTCGTTTTTGTCTTTGTAAGTTTTGAAATCTCATTTAAAAAAAAAATGGCGAAATCAGCTGCATATAGAAACAGTGTCATCGTTAATTAAGAAAGAGATGTTCTTAAATATCATAACTCTATGACACTCACTCGTTTATACTTTCTTGTTTATAAAAATATAGTTTATTCCGTAACAAAAAATTAACGTAAAAATTTCGAACTTTCTATTTCATATTTTTTTTTATTTTGCAGTTTTTTAGCTCATTCAGTTGTGGTGTGGTGTGATGTGTGGTGTTTTTTGACGATGGGGCCATTGTCTTGCATATTATCTAAGTATGTTCGACGATTTTTTTAATGAAGAAAATGATATAAAAAAATATATATATATTAAAAATCAACGAAAAGTCAGTTATTTTAAATTTGCCTTTTATTTAAATTGATCTGGCTACAAAACTCCATACTCAAAATATGTATTTCTAGGAAATTTAATTAAAAACCTGGAAATTTTTACGAAAGTTTGTTGATTTGATGTTGCGCAAAGATTGAACTTCGGATTTATACGGGTTTTGTTAATGTATAAGCTAAAAGTTAAAAGTAGAAGCTGCATTTTTATAAACAAGTAATTAAAATTAATTAACTTTAAGATAAAAAACCAATCTTGTTAATATGTGCGTGTCGTAAAGTTGTCATAAGAACTTGAAATACAATTAAAATGTCAAGTTTTAGTACCGAATTCAAAGAAGAGGTCCCTTTTATCCATTCATAATAACTTAAAAAAAGCGCCAATCTATTATTATTATTAATGTTAAAGCAAAAAAGAAAATTCATTAGCATTATTTCTTCGGAATTAATGCATTGAAATATCCATTAATGCATTAATTTTTTTCATTTACATTCAAATGCTATTCATTAAAAAATTAATGCATTTTTCACAACTTTGACATCTACTAAGAAAATATATGAGCAAAGTAAAAAGTTGGTGTGGTAAACAAACACAGGGTTACAAGGAAAAAAAGTTGAACGAGCTCAAAGTCGGCTGGCGACCAAATTTGTTGAAAGCGATTAGTTGAAAGGCCGTTTCGACGAGGCGATTTTTGCTTTCAACTAAAAGTTGCCTGAAAAATCGCTGCGTGCGAAAGCCCTATTACTGTATATAAAAGCGTGTCAGACGTGGCAATATATTTCGATGCAATAAATTTCGGAAAGGCTGTCAAATTGAGAAATCAGTTGCATGAGCAGTCACCTTGCATGGAAAGTGTCTTTCGAAAGAGTTTTTATTTCCGAAAGTCGAATTGCAGGAAAGAATGTCTGAAATTGCTTTTTGGCTGTTCACACAGCGGATGAGTTTCTGGCAATCTTTCTCTATACTAAAATGCAACCATGGGCGGTGGGGTTGCCGTTTGTTTGCTAT
>NW_016160143.1:33986-69595 GCF_001687245.7 Rhagoletis zephyria | reverse complement strand
GTTTTCATATGTTTTTAAGTTATTTGTAAACCAGATCTTTGAGAAGTAATATTTGATCTGGCACAACTCTTTAATTATGTGAGCATCGACTCGGCCTATAACTAGCCATTGAACAGTTGTGTTTGGATCTCTTAAACTTGGACTTTAAATAGCGAGGATGTTAAAAAATGTCTGCGTAACATTTTTCACGTTAATCTCGCCGTCAGTTGAGCTTTGGCATAGTTTAAAGTAACTTCTAATACACTTTTCAACCAAACTGTTATACACTTCTAACACACGTAAGCTAGGCGCCCTCTGACTTGACCGCCTGAATTGATGCGCACCCTTAACCAGATTATGAGGCGACCGCATTTGTGCGCAGAAATCTGGATTATATTTCAACTTTGAAAGCAGAAAAATATTTTGATGAATATTAATTGCCAAATTCCAAAAATGTGGTGTAGTGGTTAGCAGTGCGCGCTTCCACTCCGCAAGGCCGGGATTCAGGCCCTGGACAAAGCAACATCACATAAAATAAGGAATGAAGGTTTTTTCTTAACAGCGATCGCCCCTCGCAAGCCAACGACAAACCTCCGAGTGTATTTCTGCCATGAAATCCAGCTTCTCATAAAAATACAATCATCGGGGTTTGTTGATATTAGTCGTATACAGCCCATACCAGCCGAGCATTATTCAACCAATACCGGTAACAGTGTGTGCTTCGCTTAACGTTAGTCATTTTCGCGAGCAATAATGCCCACATGCACTTGCCGATAATTTTCAATTAGAAGATTACAAGTTGTTACAGCGTAGTAGTCTAATTTTTGGAGGATGTCAAATGTACTGGGTAAATTTTATAAAGAAAATATATTTTTATATGTATTTTCAGACCGTCTAAATTCAGTTTTTTAAGGACGAAGGAGAGAAGCCAGTAAAATTTTGCACCGCAATTTCAGACCGAGACCGAAACTCACATATAGTAAACTTTCTTATACCTTTGTAGCCAGCAAAAAATCCGAAAATCGGTCGGAAACGGAAAAAAGTGGATTTTTGTCCATTTACCGATTCCATTTTCCGATACTTGGATCATCCGGTTTTCCACTTAAGAGTGCGGCAGAAACGTATGTACAGACAAGTACCGATAACACTGTGAGACAAATGGTAGGGGTCAGTGATCGGGAAGGGTTGAAACTACCGGGGAAAGTTATATCGGTAAAAAAGAAGTTATACGTGTCCCAGCGTTTCGCTGGGTCACATCTAGGAATCGAGATATATATATATAACTATCATATAGGGGAAATTGTCACCTCGTGGTCTTTTTTTGACTATAACTCGAGAACCACTAGTCCGATTTTGCTCAAACAAATTTAAAAAAATTAAAAATTACAATTCCTTCAATCTGTTCATATAAGTTTATTCTATATAATCAACAGTTTTAAAAAAATTTAATATTTTAGGCAAAANCCCAGCGAAACGCCGGGACACGATATAACATTTCCCGTTGGTTTCATCCCATCCCGATTTTGACTGTCGCATAGTGTAATTATTTTCAAACGGATCAGTTTTTGGCTGTTTTTCTGAAATTTGTCTGATTGAATTTTACATTCAATACGCTTTCCTGCTGCACTTAACAGATGCTTTTAAATGGTTCAAAAAACAAAAACAAAAATGAATGGTGCGCCTGACGGAATTTTAAGCCGGGCACCTTCTGAAAGCTAACAAATATTGGCACCCGGTTACATTCATAATCCGGAAATTTAAAATCCACACATATCAAAATAAAGACAAAATTCAAAAATGCAGAAAAATCAAAATACAGACAAATCAAAATACCGGCAAATCAAAATCCAGACAAATCAAAATACCGACAAATCAAAATACAGACAAATCAAAATACTGACAAATCAAAATACAGACATGAGGGGAAAAAATGTCCGTATACAATTTTTGCAAATCAAAATCGTGTCTGTTAAGTCGTAGTTAGGCTCGCAGAGAGATCTGCGCAAAAATACTGTGGGAAAAATACTGGGGATTACTTTTCTAAAAAAATCCCGAATCCATCCCTAACCTTCTTCAACAAAACAATTTCAGTGTACCGGAATTTATTTAAAAAATTTTAATTAGTAAGTATTTACAAACAATCATTAACTACTTATATTAAATTGAGATGCTTAGCTATATTGGCTAAGTATTCTTTGGGAGCATAGTTTTCCCTTTCCATAACAATTGTTTTAAATGTTCTGTTTTCCAGGCGTCGCCGTTTAGCTTGTTTTTCTCCACTAAGCACCTTTTCAATTTTAGTTTCTACAAAAACTTGCTCTTTTATCAAATTTGATATTAGATTGAATATATTTCCATGGTATTGCCAAACTAAACTTGAAAGACGCGCGATTTTTCATTCCAAATTTTCGCCTGCGGCGCTTTTTTTATATTAAATTATCACCCCTATGCTGTAATCCGTCGTAGATTCGATTTTGCTACGAATCTTAAAATTGGTATGCTGTAATCCGCGTTGCCGTATCGTAATTTCGAAATTCGGAGACCATCTTCGAAATTCGTAACGTTGGTATGCCTGAATCCGACGTAGCTGTAATTTGTATGTATTTGTCGGAAATTTTCTACGAAGAGCAACTGGTGTCGGAGCGAAGCGAATTCTTTTAAAATATCAATAAAATTAAGTGTGGAAACGCGCAAATATGTATTTAAGTTGAAGTGTGAATAAAAACCAATGTATTATTAAATGTTTACAAAATTATTATGTCGACAATCACAACAAATCGCTCGCAATACGAAAAACTGGTGGAAAGCATGAGCGAAAGGCCGGACATTGCCCGAGGCTTTGTAATAGTTAAAGAGGATGTGGTGGAATTTTGGGAAAGCGTTGCAAGATTTAAAGCAACACAATATTTAGTTGAATGGACGCCCTTAAAAAAAGGAAACATATATTTATCATTTAAGGTAAATGGATCAGAACAGTCTCGTAGCAATCTCCTTTGTATATTAATGCAACAGTTGACTGCAGCATGTTCTTCCTCCTGAGACAAAAGTGCACCGGCCACTGAATCCATTCTATTTTACTTAATTAAGGAAAAGCTTTTTCAAATACGATTAAACAATTTTTTTTAATTTCACTGTTCACTTGCGATTATATTTATTTTGATTTGTTTCAGTCAAAGCAGCTGATTAAGAACTTCGAATTTCACTATTTTAGTTGGTAACGCCGTTGATAGTTACGATCGGATTACAGCATACCAATTTTCGAATTTTCGGAACGGAGCTACGAATTCGTAACTACGAACTTTCGGATTACAGCATAGGGGTGTATATTTTAAGAAATACTGAAAATTTGGAATAAAAAATCGCGCTATTTTTTATTCCAAATTTTCGCCTGCGGCGCTTTTTTTATATTAAATTTTATTTTAAGAAATACTGAAAATTTGGAATAAAAAATCGCGCGATTTTTTATTCCAAATTTTCGCCTGCGACGCTTTCTTTAACAAAAAAACGAAACAATATTTAAATATAAACTGAAAATTTCCGCCACTTTTTTAAATAGGAAACATTCTAAAAACCTAATATTATTTTAATTTGTTGTCTGCATTTTGATTTGTCTGTGTTTTTATTTGTCTGTATTTTGATTTGTCTGTATTTTGATTTGTCTGNAAACTTATTTTATGTTCAGAACTGTACAAACATACATTTGTGTATACATATATCCGAAGACACCAAGTTTTTCAGGCATTCAGCGCTTCATGCACCTAAAATTTGTATAACTACGTTAAGGCTGAAAGCCACAACACCAGAAACGCTTGGTAAGGATTTCAAACCAATGGCCGAAGAAACAAATTTGTCGATTGCGCGTCATCTTAAGAACATTTTACTGCCTTGTGGCTTATAATGGTATATTTTGTATTTGGATATACATACATCTCCATTCATACAAAGCTCACGCCACAAAAAACTGGACGGCATCTGATCATTCAGTGTCATGGATACGGTTCAGTGCAACAGAGGATTAACAGAGGACAATTTCCCGTAGAGGGGATGTCATTTGACCATTGAGATCATCCGGCTTTGCTCCATTGGACTTTTTTATAAGGCTATTCTAAAAAATCAACGGTAATTTTAGCGATTTAGAACTTGGACTTTATTCTACTGGAATTCAATGGGCTACAACATTATATACCCTATATACCCAGAATAATATTTAAACAAGTTTTAAACTTGGATTTACACGCGTTCTGCTAAAGAAAGAACTATATTTTTATTTAAAAAAAAATAACCAAAATTAATATACAAAAAAAATAATATGTTAAAACTTGTAAAAATCACCTTATAAGTATGGTTGCCGGGTACAATGGAAAATTGATGATAATCGCAAAGCTGTCAAACTGACTGGGAAATATACGACCACCCAAAACCTCTCGGGAAAGGACACGATAGATATAGCGATAGCCACTTTCAAGCAGTTTTATAGATCACCCCAGTCTTTTAACCAAGGAACGCTGGAACAAATTTTCGCCTTGAGAAACTTTCAGGATTATCTGGTATTTATATAAAAGGAAACGCTTACGGGCCACTTGCTAATGTGGAATCAGAACCTTTATTGACCTATATATGTGGCATGTAGGACCGAATCGAAAAAGTTACCAAATTGAAAATAAATTACCAAATTTGTTATAAAAAGACGGCGGCCCTATAAATTATGGTTGCGATGAAAAAATTGTTAAATAAACATTTGGGTATTATTATTGGGAATCTCCTGCATATAAACAGACTTTTCTGGTGGAAAAATATTATTTTTTAACTATTCTATAACATTTCTACGAAAAGTTGTTTTATCCCCATATAAAATATTTATGTACATGGAAAACTTTGGGCGCTTTGAGCGACCTCTAAATATTTTTTTGATTTCAAAATAAAAAAAAAAGGGTATACTTTTTTTTAGTATAGAACAATCCTAGGGGGTAAGAGAATAAGAATTTCGACTTTAATT
Organism: Rhagoletis zephyria; assembly: GCF_001687245.7. Taxonomy (NCBI): domain Eukaryota; kingdom Metazoa; phylum Arthropoda; class Insecta; order Diptera; family Tephritidae; genus Rhagoletis; species Rhagoletis zephyria. The sequence continues at coordinate 64,620 of NW_016160143.1, read as the reverse complement.
TTTCACATTCATTTTTGGACCAACCTAGTGTAAATAGCTCGAAACCGGTTTTATTGTCTCTAGTCTTTCCAGTGGGCAGGCTCCCTATTCAAATGCATAATCCGACCACCGATAATCTCAGATATTAAAAAAAAGATTGTCATTAGTCTAAAATAAAAACAAAAAACATGATAAATCTGACGGATAAAATGGTATTGTGTTACCAAATTAAAAGTAAAAAATAGTATTCTCATTTTGGTAGTTGGTTTTTCTGACAGTGTAGCGACAGGACAGGAGTATTATATATTATAGAAAGATTTTCCGACATTCCATGTCAATTTTGGCTTGGAGACAAATGAAGCTGACGATAGTATAACTTCGAAACCGGTTTGTCTCTGAACCAAAATTGACAAGGAATGTATAAAAAATGGTAATTCATTAACGAAGGGGGATGTGGGGACTCAATCTCCCCGAAGAAGAAGAACTTGTATTCATTTAGAAAAAAGCGAGTTGTCGAACTTAAACTGTTTTGACCGAACCGTGCCTTTATTTTTAAATTTCTGTTACAGTTTAATGTGTAAAACTAATCTTAGCTTTCATAGAATAAATTCCAGAGTAGTTCTTTTTAATTTCATTAACATTTTGAATTGCATTTATATACGCTATGTGGGTGGTCCTTTAGTTCGCCAGAGGCGCATACACATCGTACTTCGTACAAACCGCCCCTCTTACGGTAAACTTAACTAAAAACCCGCTGCTTTCGCTGGCGTTTGAGAATTTTTACGCTCTCTTTGATTGTTGCATGCCCCACTGCGAGCAACAATGGAACGCCTAACTAACTACTCAAGTACACGCATAAGTGCATACACATTTGGGGCGCATTGCAATGAAAACAGCAATAACAATAACCAATGCTTACCTTGCCACAGTGATAATTGTGGCATGCAATGTCTAACAAAACGCAAAATGAGAAAAAATCTTGACAACTTTATTAGACTTGGCAGCAGCAAACTACTCGGGCGCACAGCAGAAATTTAGAAATTGCGAGATAGTTTAGATTTTTCCTTGACTAAGATTATACGTAGCAAAAGTCCGTTGAAGTAGGCAGTACATTTATCTTCATGAAGTCTTGCCTCCAATGAGTTGACGCCCGTTTTCTTCTTTATTTTTCCATCGCTATGCTGCATTGTACATACCAGCTCTGAAACTACCTTCAGCTGGCAGGTGGGCGTATTGTACTGCTGGCAACTTCGTCCATGTCCGACTTGCCATTCATGAATGGCGTTCGAGCGTCCTTTCGTCTGTTCGTCATTTTTTGCGCTCGGTCTATTCGAAATTAGAAATTCTACTGCTGTTGTTTCAGTTACTGGCGCATTCTTTTCATCATTTCATTGCATTTCATTTTAAATTTATTTGTTTCTTTTTCCTTTTGCGCTCATTTGTGTCGCAATCTCGTGCCTCCCACCTATGGTCGGGCGTTGCGGTAGAAGAGCCATTACTGCGACTCCTTTGTTTTCTTTCACAGTGGGAAAGCGCATTAGCCTCTGAGTATTTCGCTACTTTAGCATCGCTCGCATGCTACAACTACAATTGCGTTGCATGATATGCGGTTTAGTCGAAATTTCGCTGGAGTTCCGTTGTTTTCATTTCACTCATCCTTCAAAGGATTAAATCAGCGACTGCCACAGCTGCAACCACAAACGTACTTTCCCTACTTTGTACAGTTTTCGATGCACGGTGCTTGAGTACGTATGTATGTACGTAAACGAATATTCCTATTTGGAAATGGTTAATGTTGTGGGCATCAGATTTTCCACTTGTGTCAACTTGCTTTCGTTTTGGCATTCTGCTGACTGCATCCCACGTCTTTGTTTACATTCTCAGACAAATGTATGAGTGCGTATATGCACCTGTCATGCATGCGTGTGTTTGTGTGTGCTTTTACCGCAGTCTCATACGTGCTACTAATTTATTATTATTCCTAGAGTAAAATCCTGCGCATCATCTGAATAAATATGTTTGAGCCCTTTCCTCTCTTTTGCCACCATGCGCGCAGAAGATTTCATATTTTCCTCTTTTTTTCGAATTTCAAACCATTTCCTCGTTCCTTCGTATTCTAGAGTTTAGCCCAAAACTTTGCCAGCTAAAGTTTGCCGCTTGTCCTTACGATTCTGCGTTCGCTGTAATTGCACGTCATATATTGGTTGCAAGGATTGCCGTGATGAGTTGCAAGTTTTTTAGTCTTTTGTGTGTGAATTTCAATCGTTTGTGGGGGACAACCCAGCCCGACTTTTGAAGAATTCGTAATTTGTTAAACTTACAAACTCAAATGTCCTTACATATAAATACTAGGGAGGTCCAAAAATGCATGCGAAATGGTAAAGTCAGCATGTTTATGCTCTCACCCCCTAGGATTATTCTTACCGAAAAAAATTAAACCTCTGTTTTTTTATTTTGAAATCAAAAAATTTTATGAGGTCGCTCAAAGCGCGCAAAGTGTTCCATGTATTTTATGTGGGGAAAAACTCCATCCATTATCCATTTATACTTTATAGGGCCGCCAAAACCCCCAGAAAATGGCAGAATTAGTATAAAAAAGGTTAAATAAACAATTGGGTATTGTCACTGGAAGTCTCCTGAAGGGAATCTGGGATTTCCGGTTTACAAATATTGAGTTTCAATAATTCTATATCATTTCTACAAAAAGTTGTTTTTCCGCCATATAAAATTCACGGGAAACTTTTCAAAATATAAAATTGGGGTAGGGACCGTAACAGTTACAACTTTTATAAAAAAAAACACTTTTCAACAATTATTTTTTTACTTTTATTTAATTTTAATAAAAGGCTTCAATAACGGTTATCTAAGGCATGCATATAATATAAATATCAAACAGTTATTTACAGATTATTTAGATGAAAATAATAATAAATAACTGTTATTTTGGATTTATAAAACAAAAATCAAATATTACAAAAAAAAAAATTTATTTTCAAATTTGATCTCGGGAAAAAAATCGATTGGTAGTATCACTTAATTGTAGAAAATTTCCTTCATAGTGAATTTGTCAATGACAGTTTTCATTAATAACTGTTATGTTCGGGTCCTGAATACGGGTATATTTTTTCGATATGGAACAATCCTAGGGGGTGAGAGCATTGAAATACCGATTTTACTTTTTTTGAACCACCCTTATAAACATGCATACATATTTGTTGGTACATATAATAAAATTTAATAGTTCTCATAATGTCATTAAGAGTAATTATGAATTTTCTATTTCATATGTATATTATTCACACAATGTATGTACATTTATAAAGAATAATTCTAAAATGTTTAACAATGTGTTGGCTTATTAAAATATATATTTATGATATTATAATTTTCTTTCTTCTCCGAATCATAAGAAACTTTATTGCATTAATATATTTCATTAATAAGGAGGTTCAGGAATCCAAGTAAAAGACAAAATCAATCTAAAAACAAAGCGTGTTTTGAAAAACAAAATATTTGTTCATTTGTAACTTGTGTTGGATCTGCCCAAAAATACTAACCTTATGGCCAACACTGTATTCGCCATAGCCACAACCATAGCTATAGAGACCAATTGAATTTTTCTTTTCCGCCATAACCATAATCATCTAATATCTGAAGTGCGAGTAAGAACGTGTTGCCAGACGTCGAAAAATAAGCAACACCGCTAACAAATGAAAAAGAAATTTTCAAAATCAACGCAATTTTTGAGCTTGGACAATATTTCACTAAAATTGAATGGGCTATAAATCTGCATACCCGATTTTTTTCGAGGAGTTCTAATTAAAAAGTTTGAAATTTTGATGACCATTTTTTGAAAATTATTGTAAATCTTGTACAAAGTTGCAAACTTTTAGTTATATGATTTTCGTTGTAGCATGCACTATATTTTCATAAAAAATTAATTAGAACTAATAAATAAAAATATATAGTCAAAACTTGTAAAAGATAATTATAGGGCCACCAGTATATATGTGTACAATATACGTACATATGTAGGCAAGTACATATTTATGTATTTTTTTATACATAGGATGCATGTAGTATGTCCATATAAACAAGCAAACAAAAAGCCAATCTGCAAACATTTCTTATATTAATGCACCCATACAAATGCAAGCAAATCATACCGCTAGCCATTCAGACAATGTTAGCTAATGCGATGACACATTACACTACATGCCTAAAACAGCGACAGCAACAACAACGTGGAAGTGAAAATTCTATAATAAAAACAGACTAAAAATGTGATACATTGATTTTGGCAACCGAAGAACAGAAGTGACAGGGAGCGCTTTCTATTCAAGTCAAATACTCAATACTTCAAATGAACATAAATACTAGATAGACCCTAAGCCCAAAACGTAAACAGTAGCTATGTATGAATGTCGGTATGCTTTTTAAGTAAAAGATTGAATCAAAAGCACAAATAGCCGGCGGGTGGCGCTTTATTTATCTACATACATATATATATGGCCGACTTTTAGTCACGAATCGAATTGTATTTTTGAAGCTTTGGCCAAGCGGACGTTCGCGTCTAAAATGACAAGTGTAACTGCAACCATTGTTGCTGTATTGCGGTTGTTGCTGTTGTTGTTGATATATGTAATACTTTTTGCCTTAATTTACGAGCATTCGCCGCAGACATTCGGAAGTGCAAGTGCAAGTGCATACGATATACATATACATATGTATGTATGTACAAGTGTATAGATTTCTACAAGTAAACTACATAAGACACACAATTAGCAACACATACATACATATACTTATATACGAGTACATACATATCTTCATATGTATAGCATTTATACTCAGATTGCTCAATTACTGGGTCGCTAAGGCCAACTAGATGACACAGTGGGCCGCATATAAATTTGGCTGGCTACTTAAAAGTACTATTTATTCGAGTCGCCATGCACATATAGTGTGCATGTATGTATGTACATATGTTGGAAAATGATGCATTTGTGAAGAAATAGAGTAAGGCCAGCAAGGGCAAAAAGTCACATTATGACAGCAGCAATGCAACAAACAAAAAATCAGAAGGCAATTGGCAATGAATTTAGCTAACGGCAGCGCAGCTTCGGCTACTTACTGGCGCTCCAAAATACTTTGCTGCTAACTGTGCATGCAACTGAACTCGTACTTATACATAAACTTATATAGTACATATGTATGTATGCACATTATGGTGGTCAAAAAATGCATGTGAAAAGTAAAGCCGGAATTTTTATGCCCTCACCCCCCAGGATTCTTCCATACCGAAAATATACTCCCCATTTTTTTTTTTTTTTTTTTTTAAATCAAACAATATTTAGAGGTCACTCTAAGCGCTCAAAGTTTTCCGTGTTTTATAAGAAAAATAAAAACCACTTTTCGTAGAAATGGTATAGAATTCTTAAAAATCAATACTTTTCGATCTGAAAACTCTATTTATCTGTAGAATATTCCGAATAATAAAAACGAATTGTTTGGTTAACCATTTTATCATAGTAACTATACTTGATAGGACCGCCAAAAACCACCAAAAACGTCGAAAAATACAATGGGGGACCAATAAAAAGTCGTTGTTACTAAAAAAATTGTAAGTATTAAAAAATGGTTATATAAAAAATTGGGTATTACTCCAGAAAGTCTACTGAAGATAACCTGAGTTTTCGGATCGAAAAATATTGATTTTCAAGAATTCTATGCCATTTCTACGAAAATTTGTTTTCTTTCCATATATAATACATACATGGAAAACTTTGGGCCAAATCTAAAAATTTTTTGATATTCAAATAAAAAATATGTGTATACTTTTTAATATAGAACAATCCTAGGGAGTGAGAGCATTAAAATTCCGACTTTACTCTTCTTGGACCACCGTAATGCACATACTACATACATCGCCTTTTCGATTTTCTTGTGCGCACATATGTCTATATACAGATGCATATATATGAACATGAAAAATATTCTACGTGCTGTGTACTAAATGTCATCAACAATTACCGCATTAGTATCTCGAAAATTGTTCTAGTTTTTAGTGTATGTAAATAATTTTATTATTTCTTTGGTAGCTTGCGGTATTTTCGTCATAACTAAGCGCCCACTCCGCTGATAAGCCCACCGCAGTAGCAACAACTGTATCAAATCGTAGTGCTACAGACATACGTATGCCCATACAGGCATATATACACCTTTACATATCACAGAAATACTGTGGATAGCTATAAAGATATTGAGTGCAGTATTAGGTCGCGACGATGACGTTGTTTCAAAGACAATTATTAAACGAGGGCTGAACAAATTCGAGATTGCGCAAGCGATCTTCAAAGATGACACAACTCAAAATTAAAGGTTTGTGAGAAAATGCGAAAAACTATTTCTTAGCAAATGCTAATCATATGGGCACGGGAGACTTATCTTTAGGGTTTTTCAACAAATTATAATAAAAATTTGGTCCAGCCTTTGCTGAAAAGTAAATAAAAGCTCTGTCTACATTTTTATCGCATATGTAATTTCAAAAACGCCAAATTTTGAATTGTATCACTTTTGAAGATCGTGTACGATTTGTCTTCTTCGCTTATGACTAAATGAATCCTGATCATTACTTAATATTTGAAAAATGATTAGATAAAAAGCTAACTGGTAATATTTATTTTATTTTTAATAATCTCTAAATTAAGAATATTATACATCTATTTTTTCTCTTGGATATTATACCTTTATTTGCAGGCATTTTTATTGTGTAGTGTACGTAAACAATCATATGTATATATATTGCTAGTTTAGAGTGAAAAATTGCTGTGTCCACCTTTTATGAAAATTCATTTTAGAATGTAGGAAGAAAGGAAATAATGCAGCTGATCGAACTATTTGCAACATTTCTATCGGTTTCTATTTAGTGAAACATAGGAAAAAAGGAACGAAATGTGTATAAGTTCAAAGGAGTACTGAAACTTTGCATTAACGTCGAATTCTACGCTTCATATATTACTTCCATATTAAAGAAGTAAATAAGACGTTTTAAAAGTGTGTGCAAGATCGGTGGATACCATTCTTAATGCATTTACAGTATGTGTGTATGTAAAGGCTTTTCAGATCTTTGGGCAGCGCGGTTAACGATTTTCAAAAATTTAGTCAAAATTTATATTAAGCAAAAATTAATTTTTCGTAAAGTTGTTTGGAAATTGGGCATGGCCCGCCCACTTATGCGAAAAATTTGTATCTCGAAAACCACTTCAAATTTGTTACCCACAATGCAGCTGACCTTCTTAAACACCGTTTTTTAAATCAGAAAAAAACCACGCACTCTAACAATATCGCCAACTTCGAGTTTACGTAAATTACCGTTTTTTACTTATAACACTTTTAGCATTTAAGAAAAACCTAATCACAAAAGAATTTATTGTTTCCTCACTTTATTTCAAACTACTTGATGTATAACTTATTTTTAACGGACTTCAAAAAAGGAGGCGATTATCAATTCGTCGGAATATACATATACATATTTCCTTTTTGGTTGTTGTTGTTTCCGGCAGGGTGGGTGTATGATGTTTTTTGGAACTAATTTCCGTCATCCCTTGTCAAATGTGGTTTGGAAACGAACCGGTTTCGGCGTTGTTCCATCTTCAGTGTCATTTTTCGTTCTGGATAATTTTTGTTGATTGCTCGTATTTGTAGTCCTTATTAACTACCTCTTTCTTTTGTTAGGTACATCTTTTTAGTTTTGTAGTATTTGCGGTGCTCAATAGGTAGATGAATTGTTCTGGCTTGTATTTGCTTTAAAGTCGGTGATTTTTACCTTCTTTGTTTTTATAATTAGTGTATTCCCTTCCATGTCTATCCTTTCTATTTTGTTATTGTAATTTTTCTTCCCGTACAGTAGTTTTAGAGGTTCAAAGAGTACATCCGTTACCGTATTTATTTGCTCATTTATTATTTGTTCTTTTCCACATTTTCCAATATATTCAATCTTTGTCCTTTATGTTGTACAAGGAGAAGTTCTGTTGTTTGTCCAATCTTCATTGGTGCGCATTTATTTTTTATCATGTGATTTGTGAAGTTTGATTCTATTGTAGCCTCTGGTTTTCGTTTTGTCTTATTGTAATCCCTTATGTGTTCTCGATACCTTGTGCTTATATTTCGTCCTGCTTTTCCTATGTAGCTTTATCGGCACTCGCAGGTTAACTTGTAAACGCCCTGTTTATCTAGCGGGTCTTTCTCGCTTATTTTCTCTTTCAATATTCTTCCCGCAGTGTTCCTTGTTTTAAATGATGTCTGAATGTCGTACGTATGAAAGAATTTGGCAAGTTTATACGATGTATTTCCCGTGTAAGTTAGAACTGCCCAAGTTTTTTTTTATTGTTTTCCTCTTTGCTTGTGTTTTTCGATTTTGTGTCTTTAACTTTTCAACCAGGCCTCCCCTATATCCGTTATTTTCCGCAATGGCATATATTGTAACCAGTTCATTCTTGTAGTCTTCTTCTGTTAGAGGGGTACCTTTAAGCCTCGTTATTAGTTGTCTAGGTGCTGCATTTTTGTGTTGCTGTGGATGGTTCGAGCTGTTGTGTATTATTGCAACCAACAGCTACAGATGGTTTTCTGTATATTTCGAACTCTATCTTGCTCGTGGTATTGTTATTTTGCTTGTCTCCAAACCAAATTGGACAAGGGATGACAGAAATTTTGTTTAGATCCGATCATTGGATTATGAAGAATCTAACGATGCTCTTAAATTTTTTTATGAGAACTGAAGTCGGTTTGATTTTTTTATTAAAAATTACTTGTTTTACGTTCAATTTAAAAATTTATATACCTTCAACGTTGAATCGAACGATTCCGAAGATTTGTCCATATGACTTTTTTCTAAAATTAAATATACCTATAAGAAGAGGATACGAAATGACAAAAATATATTTTTGTATATTTAAAGTCATTTTCTAATAAACATTGCTTAACTGATCTTATCTTTTGGCTGTCATCTCGTGAAAGTGGTGCGTAGGTATGTACAATCACATACATACATACATGCATATATATAAAGAGTATCCCAGAATTTACGCAATGCTTACATATGTATTTATATTAAATAGAAAAAAAGTTTTCACAATCAAATTTTTTCTTTTAATTTTTTTGTTTTATTCAAACTTAATTTAAATATTTAGGATAGGGTTGTGTTTGAAATAGCACATCGGGCAAATGTTTGTCATGGCTTTGTTGGAAAACACGCGCTATTTCGTCAAAATGTTATTGATTTTCCAAAGGTTAAGGTCAAGAACGGCTTCAGCTCAAAGCCCATACCAAACATTGGCACGTTGTGGCTCCATTTATTTTTCCACCTTCATAATTGCGTTTTCTAAGCCCCAAATGGACAGATACTCGAACGGTTCGATTTGTTTTTCGCGGCATAAATAATAATTGAAGCCATTTTCATACTCAACTCAAAAAAGAAAATCTTTTTCAACTGCACTGTTCTACCAGCGAACGAGCGACCCTTGTGGTCAGGTGATTAAGTTAAGTGACATTTTGACCAGGTTTGGCTATTTTTCTTTTATCTATTTGATGTTTAGAATTTTTTTTATGAAAGTTTAGTAAATTACATAAGCAGCCCCACATAAATCCACATTTCAAACTTCGTACAAAATTAAACAAACGTTAACAATTACACCCAAAAATTGCAAACTTTTTATTAAAAATGTTTAAACAAATTTTAGATAGGCAGTTTTTAGTTGATGTTTAATAATTTTTTTGGCTGGCGGTGTTGAGCATTTTCTCCCGTATAACCAGCTGACCACGAGCGTGCATACATACATACATGTACATACATATCCAAACATATATGTAAATACCTACCTGCTTGATTAGTAAACATTCCAATGCATTATGCATTTATGAGTAACCACTTCAACCGATTTTAAAGGTAAAAGTATTTAAGTTTCGGAAAATACAGACAAATGACAGGAAATGCAAATAAAATTGCAAACGTTGCATAAAATCAGCTAAAGAAGGGCGCTGCAATTGTTGTTGTCGTTACGCTATTGCTTCTTATTGTTGTTGTTTCTGCTACTGTCATTATTGTTGCTTACTTATTCTGTATTCGGTCGCTCTACTCATTGCTCTGTCGCCGACTCTGCTGCAGTGATTGTTGCCGCTTTTCGACGGCAATTAAAATGCAATTAGTAATCGTCAATTACGTTTGTTTCTTGTTATCTTCTCTCTTTCTCTTAGATAGCCTTGCTGTTGTTGGTGTTCTTGCTTATTATTTAAATATTTACCGTTTTATTGAGTCTTTAATTTTTTACGGCTTTCGTAAGTAAGATGCTGTTTTTGTTTGTATTTGTTATTGTGCGTCAATCCGGCATTTATACATGCATACTTTCATATATGGATATGTATTTAAATATGTACATATGTTGTTAATTATGGACTCGCTAATCAAATTAAGAACAATAGGGGTATTCTCTGAGTCTTGCAAATGCCTTGCATGGTGCACATATTGCACGGATTGCACGGTAAAAACCGTGCAAGGGCTTTGCAAGACTCAGAGAATACCCCTAATACTTGTGATCCTTAGTAAAGGCCTTGCAATAATTTAGACCAGTGATTCCCAAAGTGCTCCAGGTGGACCCCCAGTAGCCCACGGAAAACTTGACGGTGATCTACGTCTCCGTGCAAAAAATATGGGGGTCCACGAGATGTGAGCACTTGTGTCTTTTCAATGCTACAGGATAAAAGAGATTCTATAATGTTGAATTCCCTGAGGCTGAATGTTGGTTTAATTCCAGCACTGCGCCGGGATTCACCCATTGTCGAATCTTCTCTGATAGCTCCAAAAATGACTCTGGGTCTGGATCAAGGGTCTTTTTCAAAGTTAATGGGAATAAGCTTCACTTTTCTCTTGGGTAATATGCTTCGGTCTTCCTAGTTGAGGTATTTGCAAACCACAAGGTCATATACCACGTGGGGGAAAAGAGGGGGAGGGAAGGAGTTTACGTATCTGCATTGACAGCCAAGCTGTACTTAAGGCATTGTCCAGCCCTATGTACCTAAGTACATAGTATGTACTTCTAAACTAGTTCGGCAATGCAAGAGTCGACTAAATTATGTTGGTAAGCATAACGAACTTGCTCTGCTCTGGGTTCCAGGTCACTCGGCGGTGATAGCACTCCCAACTTCGGCCGTCGAAGCCACAATCAGCGATTGGATGAATATTTCGCTCAGCAATGACTGGGTGGCATCGAGGTGATGCAGATGGGCAAAATTCATACAGCCTTCAATCTTAGAATATCTAAATACATATATAGATTTTGCTCTCACTGAGCAGACGGGACTGCTGACTGGTCTCTTCACGTGGCACAAACACCTAACTGTGAAGGCGTAAATAACAACTCCATTTACCTATCCGGCCTTGATGAGGATGAGACGGTGGAACATTTTTTGTGCTTCTTGCAACACAAAAATAGTTTTGAGGCGCAGTTAACTACGCCGGGTTTTTGCTGGTCTGACACAAAATTCGTGGCTAGCGTGCCTAAAAATCTGATCAGCAGTAGTTTCAAAAAGTTTTTTTTATTTTTATAGAAATTGTCAGTTGATTCGACAGCTGTTAACTGTCAAACTATAAATTGTAAAGTAAAAGTTGCTTAGTCCAATTTTTCNCATGAGACGGTGGAACATTTTTAGTGCTTCTTGCAACACAGAAATAGTTTTGAGGCGCAATGAACTACGCCGGGTATTTGCTGGTCTGACACAAAATTCGTGGCTAGCGTGCCTAAAAATCTGATCAGCAGTATTTTCAAAAAGATGTTTTATTTTTATAGAAATTGTCAGTTTATTTGACAGCTGTCAACTGTCAAACTATAAATTGTAAAGTAAAAGTTGCTTAGTCCAATTTTTCGAAAAGAATAAGGATACTTCTTTTATTTATTCCCGTTTATAATCAATGAAAGGAAAATTTGTTAAGTACAAAAGAAGCACGGAAATTTCGATAAGGCCAGATAGTACGACATCTTTTAACAAAGATCAAATCTCTCTGGTTCATATAGAGTTTTGCTTTTCTTTGAACAGGAAAAATGTTGTGTACGAAATTTTGCGAAATACTTGAAGAAAATGGCAATAAGAAGTTGTTTTACTCTCCCGCAAAAATTTTTAAAATAGGACTTAGCAATTTTTCGCTCTAAGCTAGCAATATTTGGATTTAGAATTACAAAAATATTAAGATCCTGCACTGTGAGGCCNTAGATCAAATCTCTCTGATTCATATAGAGTTTTGCTTTCTTTGAACAGGAAAAATGTTGTGTACGAAATTTTGCGAAATACTTGAAGAAAATGGCAATAAGAAGTTGTTTTACTCTCCTGCAAAATTTTTAAAATAGGACTTAGCAATTTTTCACTCTAAGCTAGCGATATTTGGATTTAGAATTACAAAAATATTAAGATCCTGCACTGTGAGGCCCCAAAATACATCTCGAAGTTCGATCTGTACATTCATTTTGAAAAAAAGAAAATACTGGTTTAATTTGTTTAACAGTGAAATGATATTTGGCCTACTTCAGTACCTGCATTTTGAGCAATGGGAAGATTGTGCACTTCAAAACTCTTACATATCACTATTACGCATCACTTCCGTATTTCCTAAGCGTATCAAATTATCTTTGAAATTATAGATTTGACCACATAAATAGGCTATCTGAAACTCCAGCCGTAGCGGCCCGCTAGCAACAACAATCAATATAACACTGAATGAACGTTACTTGCATTTTAATTATCCAATTTTGTCGCTGACTAATTTATATACTCGTATTTCGTTACTTCAAAGTGACCATTGTCTGCACAGCTTGACCTAGAAAAATTACCAAAAGCCATTGGCTGTTTTACGCAATGCACGTTTGTACTATAGTGGTTGAATACAACTAACAATGTTCATATATTTTGTCTGACATTTAAACACTGTGTTATCAGATGGGGATGTAGCTCAGATGGTAGAGCGCTCGCTTAGCATGTGAGAGGTACGGGGATCGATGCNTACAGCTTGACCTAGAAAAATTACCAAAAGCCATTGGCTGTTTTACGCAATGCACGTTTGTATTATAGTGGTTGAATACAACTAACAAATGTACATATATTTTGTCTGACATTTAAACACTGTGTTATCAGATGGGGATGTAGCTCAGATGGTAGAGCGCTCGCTTAGCATGTGAGAGGTACGGGGATCGATGCCCCGCATCTCCAATGATTTTTGTTCGATGTATTTTTTTTAGATATGTATAGAAGGGCCTTTTTTAAATTTTTATTTTCGATTAAAATAGTTTTTACTACATTGCAAGTTAGAGCGTGTTAATTTTTTTGTTCAAAAAAGTACGGAACTACTATAAAGTATCTTATTTAATTTGGCTAGCCTAGAACATCAAAAAACATGTACTTTGATTGAATCAGATTTATTTTGGCCATATATAAATATAGACGAATAAATATAATTGACGATACTTACACAGACCCTTGTGAAGCCAAAATCCTTGTCCCTTGTGAAGCCTTGTGAAGTTCTTCCNCGTGTTAATTTTTTTGTTCAAAAAAGTACGGAACTACTATAAAGTATCCTATTTAATTTGGCTAGCCTAGAACATCAAGAAACATGTACTTTGGTTGAATCAGATTTATTTTGGCCAGACTTACATATATAAATATAGACGAATAAATATAATTGACGATACTTACACAGACCCTTGTGAAGCCAAAATCCTTGTCCCTTGTGAAGCCTTGTGAAGTTCTTCCACCTCAAAACAGCGGCTACCGCGTTGAATAACTTCAGTACTGGGCGTTCATTTCCACTCGAACCACAATGCAGCATCCACCCATACCTGAAAGGTAGATATGAGTTTTTGTGTGTATATATTTTAAACATTTGGTGAGAACCTCTCTCTTCGATGCCCTATCTCTTTTTTGAATCACATTTAAGTCAAAACAATTTTTTCACCTATTTTTATGGCTTTTCATAAAGGACGGAGGCACACTAAAAGTGTGTGGAAATGCCTATGAAAATAAGAAAGAATTTCCCATGAGTTATTGGGCTACGTCCAAATATGCCTAAAATGGTATGCTTCTGCCAAATAAACATTAGGGTGGTCAAAAAAAAGTAAAGAATGCTTTTTTAAAAAAATCAAAAAATATTTAATATATAGGGAAAACCCACTTTTCGTAGAAATGGTATAGAAGTTTTGAAACCAATATTTTTCGATCGGAAAACTCTACTTCTCTCCAGAAGACGTCCGATAATAATACCGAATNAGACGGAGGCACACTAAAAGTGTGTGGAAATGCCTATGAAAATAAGAAAGAATTTCCCATGAGTTATTGGGCTACGTCCAAATATACCTAAAATGGTATGCTTCTGCCAAATAAACATTAGGGTGGTCAAAAAAAAAGTAAAGAATGCTTTTTTAAAAAAATCAAAAAATATTTAATATGTAGGGAAAACCCACTTTTCGTAGAAATGGTATAGAAGTTTTGAAACCAATATTTTTCAATCGGAAAACTCTACTTCTCTCCAGAAGACGTCCGATAATAATACCGAATAGTTTATTGAACCATTTTTTAATACTAAAAATTTTTTTGGCCCCTTCATTGCATTTTCCGGGCTTTATGGTGGACCAATAAAACACACTTACTATGAAAAAAATGATTACATAAATATTTGGGTATTATTATTATTGGAAATCTCCTGAAGGGAAACAGAGGATTCCGCTCGGTAAATAAAAGTTATTTTTTTTAGATCTATGTTTTGCTTCAAATACCGTCAAAGGCAAGAGGTTAAAATGATAATAAAAACTTTTGTTTTGTGTGTTCGAAATTGGAAAATGCATCTGTGAAATGCAAAACACAATCGTGTTCAAACGAACAAATCGGCAAACAAAAAAGAAAAATTTGTGCAATTAAAATTCGAAGCAGCCATAACTAATACCTTATTTTTTGGAGTTCTCAAAGGCAATAAAAATACATAACTGCTAACGGTTTTGACTTTTCAATGATTGCCAGCTCAAGTAATTTGGTATCGTAAAAAAAAATATGTTTTTTTAGTAGAATAGCATTAAAAAGTATGACCAAAAATTTATACACTTCCGTAATGGTAGGCGTTTTCTCAGGCACCGAGAATGCGTTCGACTTTTGGTTTAGCTCTGCATGAGAACGCAATGTAATGTCAAGAACTTTCTCACAAAAAAAAACCAAAGGGGAACAAAAGAATTGAGAGCATTTTTAAGGAGAACAATTAGAATAAAAGGTTTTGGGAGCGTTTCCGTAAGGAACAATATGCGAACAGAACTCTAGGGAACGTTACCAATGAGAACAAAATAAGAACGAAAGTATCGAAAAAGTTTTCAAGGACGACCAATTAAAAGCAAAGTTATGGGGACATTCTGCTTGAGAACAAAGGTTTTGAGAACTTAATGAGAGGCGAGTCTGCGTTTTGGCATGAAAAATCGCTTCAGTGAGATCCAGAAGACTGGATCATTTCAGCTTCCAAATCGTGTATCATTAGGGTGAACTGTTCATTTATGGAATAATTTTTCATTTTTTGTGCAAGAAAAGTTCGTATCTTAAGTCTTTCATTTATCAGTTTCAGCTCTTTTTTGATTAATTTCAATATTCAAACATTTCAAACTAATGAGCGCTATGTGAAAAATTTGGTTAACGCATCCATTCTTCGCAAATAGCGCATAGAAGATTGGTTCCCGTTTCGTCCTCTGGTAGAAAGTTCCTGAGACTTAAATTCACAAATTGTTCTTCAATAAAAAGTTCCTTAGACTTTTGTTCCCATTTAGTTCTTTTCCAAAATGTTCCAGAGACTCTTGTTCCTTTTTTCTTAGAAATATTTTCGAAAGTATTGTTCGCATTTGTTTATCTTTGGAAACGTTCTACAAGGTTTTGTTCTTATGCAATTCCTATTGAGAACGTTCTCGACAATTTTGTTCTCAACTAAAATATTTTTGATTTTCAGTAAAATTATTGTTTTATTTCTGAATAATGTCATACCCATTTTATTAAAAACGTATTTCAGTGAGGGATTTTGGGTTATCCTTTATGTTAATAAGTTACGCTTTTCTGCAAATCTACGAATTAATTTTGTCCACATAGTTTGTTCGACACGGCAAACGGGGTGTCATTAAGTACCAATTGCCATTTATAATCTGAATAATAGTCATCTCCTCTAATATGTAGTCTAATTAAACGTAAAAAATAAATTGGTATTTTTTGATTTAAGATTTAATTGCAGTCATTTAGCTAACTAAACGACTNTTTTTCCAGGCATGATTTTGTACATACATACTTGTGTGTATGTACAAATTTGTATATTTTTGGTGTACACTGTTTATGCAATTTTAATACAAAATAAAATCGACTGCAATTTGCGGCATTGAATTAATTAAAATCGCGATGTGGTTGCTGCTGCAACCAAAACTAGAAAAAATGGCCGGAAAAAATGCGCCACTTAAAATAAATATCCGAACAAAACAGAAAAAATCACCAAAGACAAAAATGTAAACTCAGGCGCCACCAGGTGAATGAGTTATGCATGGTGCGTGTGTGTGAGCTTCCAGCTTGTAACATGTTACCCATGACTTGCCATTGGAGCGGCAGGCATCTTCAAGCGAACGCCAAAGTGGTAGATGCAGGAAACTAATAGCGGCATTCAACTTCACTTTCGTTTTCGTTCGAGCGTCACGCGAGTTGCCAAGTGAGTGTATAGTAAGTGGAATTATACAAACTTGCATACAAGTACATACATACATACATACATACATGCATATGGACATGCATTTACATATGTATGTATATGCTTGTATGGAAGTGGGCATGTCTCAGTGCAACAGTGTTGATTTTAGAAAAAAAAACATAAATGTACCTAAAATGGTACAGAAAGTGTACCGACAACAGTCAAAATGTGCCTAACTATGCATATTTTTTTTAAATAATAATACATTCTTGTAGAACCTTTGTTTGCTTACTCTTACCACAAACAACAGCGAGCCGTTTTGACTAGTGTTGCAATCGAATGTTCCCCTGATCCGCATTAATTTTGAGGATTAGCTGCTGTCTGTCTATGCTTTTAGACCTAACTCAAAGCCGATGTTGACAAAATTCATTTGCTTTAATGCAGTTTTTAATATAAAATAGGAAAAAAATTTCACATTAAACATATATTTTTTGTAAATTTTACCAAGTTGTAAACAGTTGTAACCAATGTACCTGGTACCGAAAAAAGAAGACCGAAAATTTACTAATATACATACCTACAAACCCAACACTGATGTGCATTCATATAAAATCGTCGCTCTTTGTGGCAGCAACAAAGCTATAGCAATGCGACTAGGTATTTGATAACAGTCAACGCTGGGAATTGTGAAAATTTGAAAATGACTAAATAAATCGACAGCAATGCAACGCTGCAGCTGCTGCTGCGGCTGTTGTTGCCGCACCACCATTGCCACTGTCAATGCCATTGTGACGCTGTGATACCGATCAGCTGTAAGTTAAATTTTGTACATACATATGTGCCACACTGCAACATCATTATCATCATCTTGAATATCATCGTCGTCATCATCATCAATGTCAACAATGACAATGCCATCAGCACACATCGGCTGCAAGCAGATAAACAAAACAATGCCTCGGAAAATGCATAAATAAAACTGAAACAAACTGCTATAAAAGAAAAGGCGCTTCACCACGTTCCGCTTGTGTACATCTCTGCGCCGCCTCTTCACTCGTGGCTTGCGCTTCAGCCTCTCCGGCATCGTAGCCATTGCCATCTCCGATTTCATATCAAAGTTTTTCGACCTGCCACTTCTGTACAGCTGATCGCACTAAACTGCCTACCTTTGACGTTTTATGTTTTCCTTCTTTTTCTTCTATTATCTTCATTGTTTATTGTTATTTATTTGTTCAAGTTGTATGTTTTTTATTCAGTGCTTGTGGAAATTGCCACATAAGAAAATCGATGATGCAATCGCAACAATTGAATAATAGTGCAACATTGCCGTTGGCTAAGTAATGAATGCAACAAAAATGTATGTATACAAACACACGGCAATATATGAATACGTACACCACAGACTTAGTAATTAACCCTTCTGCAATGAGTGGATCAAAATTGCCCAATTTTTTTCTTTAATTACAGCGGCGTTGTATAATCGTAAGCTATGGTTTTGCAGAAAAAAAAAGAGTTTTTTATTTTATCTTGATTTCTAGAAGCCAACATAGTTTTTCCATACACCCACAATGCTTCTGGGTCATTTTGACCCAAATTATTATTTGGTATTCAAGGGTAACCTTGAACCGGTAAGCATACAGCACTTGTCGGTGAAGTATTTGCATAAGATAAATGAAATATTAACTGAAATCAATGGTGGTTTTTAATTGCCTAATTTATATTATTGGGTCAAAATAGCGCAAAACCTTATATTAAGGGGTAAAATTCCAAACACTGTAGGTGGGTTAAGTATATATTATACAAACTTATACTTATGTACTATATGGGGCGACCCATACCAAAACGGACGGGGTTCATACCTCATGTGTTTGATTGTTTCAAATTTTTAGGGTTGATGCATAAACATAAAAAATAAATAAATATTAAATTTGAGCTTGATCAATATATTTTTAAAAACTTTACAGCACAAAAACAAAAACAAATCGATTTAATAGTTTTCCAAATATCTCGAGAACGGGGCGAGGAAAATATGAAAAAATTCACACATACACACTTAAAAATTCTGTATCAAAATAAATATTTTTTAAATTTTTTTCTTGAAAAATTTTTCACATACATATGTTTTTTTATACAAAAAAATAGTATTTGAAAATAAGCGATCTCAACAAAAATTTAAGAAAATCACAATGGTAGCGCGCAATATTTAGGTATAGTATTATAGGGTGCACTCTACAGTAATTTGAGTTATGAATTTTTTTACACCGTAATTTTAAGCGATTGCCAAACTGACATTAGTTTGTTTTAATTTTCTTTGAAAACGGTTTTGCGCATTTACTTCCAGTAGCTAAAAATTTGCACTTTGTTATACTAGAATTTAAGGGGCTACAAAACTGCATACCTACTCAAAAAAATTCTAAAAAAAATTTAAAAAATTTTTTAATTTTACACATTTAACAACTCAAACTATTGTAGAGTACTTTATTTAAATATTGCGCGATTTCCAATTTTTTGAGATGGCATATTTTCAAAAAAAAATTTCTCTGAAATGTTAAAAATCATATACAAAAACTGAAAAAGCAACAAAGTCTAAGCGGTAGAAGTTATAGCACTATTTCGGAGATCACCACATCTCCTCATCAGACTTCTTTTTTCTAGACTTCAGCAGGGATCGAACCTGCGAATTCGATGTTCAAAGTCAGAAGCGTTAACCACTGAGCTATGTACATCCCGTAAACTCTTGGTGCTAATTCATTTTTCCTTATTCAACCAACTACTATCAAGTGCAGCTGATTTGCCGCTATTTAAACTCGACAGCGTGGTTGTTGTTGTCTATTCTATTTTCAATTTTTCCTAATAAACAATCGTGGTACAAAGCTCAATAAAAATATTAAAAATAAAATGTTAATAACCCACAATAACATTGACAAATACATAGTTTAGGAAGAGCCTGCCTGAAACTATACAAAAAAGCAAATAAGCAAATGGATGTATAGAATTGACAACAACAGTTCATTTAGGGCCGTTTTCTCAAGTAGGCTTTAAAATTTAACTGGCCTTTAAAAACAAATTTTGTTCTCAAAAATTCTTTGATAGAAATTAAACATTAATTTCATATCATTTTATAATTTTGCCAGGGCAAGCACATGCACTTGGGTTGGGGGTTAAACTACTACGTGTCAGTCAGTAGCGGACCCACGCGGGGTGTTTTAATACATAAACGCCATATTTTACTTACATATTCGCCATATTTAAATTCCCCCATAGGTCCGCCACTGACTGACAAGTCAATAATATTGCCTTAGCTTAAGTAATGTCGAAGATATGAGCTTTACAGTAAAGGACTCTTTTCGAGAATGAAGTAAATACATTTTATCGCAGTGCCGGAGGGTCTCCTTAGTTGGATTTCTGCACCATGCGGTTTTTAAAATATAATTTCCCGACAAATTTGGTCTGCGGCTTTTAAGGCCTAGTTTTAATACCCGTTCAAAACAAAAAATCGGCTGCATTTTAAAAGTCGGCAAATGGTGTTTAAAAGCGTGTGAAAAGGCTTGTTACAAAACCTATCCAGGGGTTTGCAGACGAAATTACGTTGTAGGTCACTGCATTTGCGTAACAATAANTTTTTGAATTTTTACGTTCCATGGTAAACCCCCGAGTGTATTTCTGCGATGAAAAGGCTTGTTACAAAACCTATCCAGAGGTTTGCAGACGAAATTACGTTGTAGGTCACTGCATTTGCGTAACAATAACAAGACGCTCAATTCGATGTAGAAGACCTATTAATTTAACCCCAAATGCCCATTGCATTTGGTCATTTTTCCTCATCAATGTGCAACAGCGCATCGAAAATTTGCTATGAAGTCTTTCACCATAAAATGTATTATGTACATATGAGTGTATGTATAATTAATCACTAGTGGGTAATTTAATTATTAGCCGCAGATTAATTGGCGCTCATAAATCACCCACCGGCTACACTGTACCATTTCGTAATAACAAAAACTTACATATAAGCGTAGATATGTATTTGTAGATGCATATGTATATATGTACAAGGGTGGCCGTGAAAGTTTCCTGAAGAACATAAAAAAATACGGATTTTCAACCGACTTCAAAAAAAGAGCAAGGTTGTAAATTCATCGGAATGTTTTTTGTATGTTTGCGGATAACTTCGATCACGTAAACCGTTTCCGATTAAGAAATTATTGAGAAATTAACGGTACTCCTAAGTTTTTATATAAGCATTGAAGCTCGTTGTGGTTTTTGTTTAAAAATTACTTGTATTAAAACAAAAACGATATAGTGTTTTTCAAACTTAGATCTAAATATGTACGTATGTAAACACTTTTGTATTCGAAGAAACCAGTTGTCGAAACATTTCCACTCTGATGTGGGCCCCACAGAATCATGAATAATCTTGTTGATATTTCGCCAATAATATCAGATGAAAAGGATGTGAAATATGACAAAAACCCTTGGCTTTAATCTTCAAAGAACTCTAACATGTGTTGACGATGTAAATGCATCAGTAATTAGTAGGTTGTATTTTGTACTAAGACAACTATGGAGAACTGCTGCATATATCCCACCAGATACTAAACGTAAACATGTGAATACGTTATTAGTGTCAATAATATTTTCCCAAGAGTTAATTTATGGTTGCCCAGACAAATTCTCATTGAACATACGGCAAAAGTTTGAAGGCATTTCTGAGTTCTCGTCAAAAATTCTTCCCCGTAGCTTATCTAAATTCTTTGACCACCGTTTGGTATTATTTATCAAAGACCGAGAACGCGTTCCAGTTTTGGTTTAGTTCTGCACGAGCGATATGGGAACAAAAGTATTGAGAGCAGTTTTAACTGAAACAAAATGAGAACAAAAGGTTCGGGGACGTTTCCAGAAAGAACAATATGCGAGCAAAACTCTCGGGAACGTTAACAAGAAGAACAAAATGAGAACGAAACTTTCGGTAACGTTTCCAATGAGAACAAATTAAGAAAAATAGTATCGATAACGTTTTCAAGCAGTTTTCAGTAAGTTGTTTCAGTGAGAAAAACGATTGTAAATTCTAAGCCAGAGGAAACCTGGATATATCAACTTCCGGATCGCTTATCATTAGTGTGAACCGCGAGTTTTTGAAAAATTTTTTTTTTATTTTCAGTGCAAGAAAAGTTCGTGTCTTAAGTATTTCGTTGACTTTATTTGCATAATTATGTTTTCATATTCATCCATTTCAAACTAATGGAACTCTATAGAAGATTTGGTTCTCACTTCCTTTCTTCGCGAATATTTCAGACAAGATTTGTTCCCGTTTCGTCCTCTGTCCGAAAGTTCCTGAGTCTTTAATTGGCAAATTGTTCTTCGAGAGAAAGTTTTTTACACTTTAGTTCCCCTTTTGTCCTTTTCCAAAACATTGCGGAGACTTTTGTTCCCATTTCGTTCCCTTTGAAATGTTTTCGAAAGTATCGTTAGAAATTTGATCTCATTGGGAACATTCCAAAGGGTTTTGTACTTACATAATTCCCATTGAGAACGTTTTCGAAGGTTTTGTTCTCATTTCGGTTTTGGTTTTTAAGCGTTCTTGGGAAAAAAAACTACGAGAACCACATTTATTTAGTTTCGTTCATGCCTCTTATTCGTTATTTATGTATTGATTAATTCAGTATCTTTGGCTGGAATATTTTCCTCCAAAACTAATGTTTGCACAGTCTAGTCGCACAGGTAAGCTCATTGTACCACAGTCCAAATATTCATCCACGCCAATAATGGTTTTCATTGGAGCTGTTGGATTTTATTGTTGGGTTTATTACTCTATCGGTCGTGTTCGTCTTGCTTTTCATATATTATATTGCAATGGTCTCGGTTGCGTTTAAACCAGCTAGAATGATGCCGGCGGAATATTTTTTGAAGCATTCCTCTGCAGACGAATCGTTCGTGTTGCCTATCGTTCGTGATACAGAATAAGGCTGTTAAGCGTTCACGATTAAATTCTGCAAACCAGTCACAAATAATGGCTGTTGTTGGTGCTACATTACCGAAAGCCGAATAAAGCCGTTCCCAGTTTTGTTTTTGACTTACATAAAATCATAGACAATTATCGCACGAAAATTTTCATGGGAAATTTCCATTTTTCCACAAACTTTGTTCCTTTGGAACGATATTTAATCAAAGCTACTTGGCGGAATTTTTATCTGGCAATGTTGATACCTTGCACAATTTTTTGAAAATCATTGTTTGACATCAAAGAACGCCGCCGCAATGGTCGTTAGCGGCAAATTTCAGGATTACCCTCGTGCATATATATACATACATACATATATATTTATGCATATGTAACATACAGTGACTGCATTTCGCAACACTTGTAATTTCAATGAGATTTTCAACACTTTGACTGCCAGCAGCGCAGCATCTCCAACAACAACGTCACTTACAACACCAACAACAGCACAACGCCATTATCGCGATGATTGCCATCGACATTCATAAAGTAAAGGTAACGCTAAGCGCCACAGCAACAACAAAAACGTTGTCAGCAACAGCAACAAAAATAAACTAACGGTAATTACGTGTACAACAATGGTAATAACTTCAATAAGATTATCATTGGCCATAGCAACAATAAGCCACGGCCCAAAAAACTCAAGATGGGCGAGTGTAAATAAAACGGCCGACCTTTTAACGCTTACGGATGCCGGAATATGTCTGCATACATACGTAGATTACTTATAGTCAAACTATGTTATGCCCGCGGCTGTGATAACAACATTGTTCGTTACGGAGCTGCTTTGTACAATTATAGCAATAACAAGCAAACAGGTAACAACAACTTCCCGGTTTATGTTGCATTCAACAATCAAGCGGATGCGATTTATTGCCGGCATGCGCTAAAGAAAATGAGAGTTAGAGTGAGAGTGAGAGTGAGAGTGCAATGGTCGAATGTATTATGCAGGGAGTAGATTGGAGGAATGGGTGAGAAGGCCACATCACAATCAACACCAGCTGAAGCAATTGTAGCCAGCTCAGCTATCAGCTAGAAGGCTAGTATCGTAATGTTTAAATGACAACAACAAAAGCAATTAGACGCTTTGTGAGGTGCTGCTGCTGTGTTGTTACTATGCATCAGTGTTGCCATTTTGCCGCTTTTCGAGCTAGATTTAGCACTTTATTTTTTCTATTTAGCTCCGAAAATTGGGTTTTAGCTAATAGCTCTTTTTTAGCTCCTTTCAAATTTATTTAGCACGTTTTTAGCTCCGGAAAGCTTTAGTTGTATTTATTTATATATTATAATTACAAATCTGTAAGTTCATTTCACAAGTGTTGACTAAATTTTATTTCGCCTTGGTGATCTCAGGCTATATTTGATATTTTCATTTTATTCTATTTCGATTAGTACCTGGAAAAGTTCCATTCCTAATGCAAATACTAGCATGCAAGCAACTGGAAAATGGACAAGTTAATTAGGTGCTGCAACATGCGCGGGAGCACACAAACTATACCGGACCGTAATTCGAGCGCCGATAAGCTAAAAGCTTAAAGGAAAGATAAAACTTAAACGNATTTTTATTCGAGCGCCGATAAGCTAAAAGCTTAAAGGAAAGATAAAACTTAAACGTTGATAGTTCAAAAATTAATTAGAAAACAATTTTACCCTTAAAGAGAGCTAGAATATAAGTAAAGCTTTTGAGAAAAATTGTGCAAAAAAATTATGCATAGAACGAGTTTTTACGGTCAATCCAAGTATCTGAAATTGCCGATTTAAAAAGTTTGTNGTTGATAGTTCAAAAATTAATTAGAAAACAATTTTACCCTTAAAGAGAGCTAGAATATAAGTAAAGCTTTTGAGAAAAATTGTGCAAAAAAATTATGCATAGCCCGGGTTTTTACGGTCAATCCAAGTATCTGAAATTGCCGATTTAAAAAGTTTGTAAAGTCTATTCTAGTCTGTCTAGTTTATAAAAATATGTTATTAATGCCATAACAACGAATTCGAAATATATGCACCTTTCTTTGGCTTCAAAAATTTTGTTCAGCACTGAAACTTATAAAACTCGTTTTTTTTTTATTAAAATTGCCGAAAATTTAAAAACAAACTTACTTCAATAAATGCTCAATTTAAAAAAAATATATATGTAGCTCTTCATTTTAGCTACTATTAGTATTACTTAGCTCTTTTTCTGGACCGTTTTAGCTCCAAACGAAATTTTCTCTGGCACCACTGCAATGCATTGGTTAGCTCGCAGTCGACACTCAGCAGCGCGACGTTGCAAATGAAAACGAAAGTAATCGAATAACCGCATAGCTGCGCTCAACGGTGTAGCGCGTGCTGCCGAAATGCCTGCCTGGGCGCAGGGAGGCGCAGCTGGCTGGCTGCTTGACTACCGCTAACATTAGTCGTTAGTCAGACACTAGCACAACGACGACTCATTGTTGGCGTTATTGTTTTGTTTTAATTTTGCTTTGTTGTTATTTGTCCGCCTCCATACCCCTTTTCCTTTTTCTTGAATCACTTTTATTTTCAATGAAAATTTTCATTTCAAACATCATTTACACTCGCATTTGTGAGTGGACAAGAAGGCGGTAGGTGGGAGATGATTGTTGGGAAAAATGTTAGGTGATAGGTGGCAGTCAGCAGCAGCATCCGCTGCTATCGCACGGTGGCAGTTGTTGAGGCTAAAGTCGAGGCCGCGTGCGCGACAGGAGCTTAGTGCAGTTGCATTTGAGCGGTGGTCGGTGCGAGTCGCAACTTTCGAAACGCTTTGCGATAGCAACTTAACCCTCAAACGCGTGTGAATTGGAAAACAAAAAGGGAACAGATATACATTTAAATAATATCGTTTTCATTGTGCATCTGGCTTACGTGATTTCTGATCGGTCAAGTTTTTTTTCTCAGTGTTCGCTTAAAGCAATCGTAATTAGAAACAGTGGGCAGTTAGCAAAAGTCAAATAATTCCATTTTTGACATGTGCTAGCATCTATTTGCATACATATATATACATACACACATACATATGAACAAACATANCACGTGATTTCTGATCGGTCAAGTTTTTTTTCTCAGTGTTCGCTTAAAGCAATCGTAATTAGAAACAGTGGGTTATATAAGCGCCGCTCACTGAAAGCAAAAGTCAAATAATTCCATTTTTCACATGTGCTAGCATCTATTTGCATACATATATATACATACACACATACATATGAACAAACATACAAAAGTATATGCAAATCGGGCTGCTCACTCATCTCGTTCGAAACCTCCTCGAAAAAATTTTCAGTTGCACAATAAATAGTCGCTACCTTCAATTGCTCTACTGACGCTTTGCAGCAGGTGATTAATGGACTTTTAGGTGAATGATACACAGCAGCAAANTATGAACAAACATACAAAAGTATATGCAAATCGGGCTGCTCACTCATCTCGTTCGAAACCTCCTCGAAAAAATTTTCAGTTGCACAATAAATAGTCGCTACCTTCAATTGCTTTTCTGACGCTTGCAGCAGGTGATTAATGGACTTTTAGGTGAATGATACACAGCAGCAAATTGGTATTGTTCACTAAACCAGCAATTAAGTGTGTAGAATAACAGCAAAAAGGGGGCGATCTCGCGCAAAGAAAAACAATAAGGCGACCACAGAAAGCATGGGCAAATGGCAAAGGCCAAGCAGTGCATAGATTGTCAAAATGAAGTGAAAAACACATTTAAATAAAAATAATACAAAGTCGAAAGCCACTAATAAACACAACGAAAAGAAAAGTACTTTTGCTAGCCACGCGCAATTTTCCACCCGGTCTGTATTGAGTGCCGCGTTCAACTCCGCCGCATTGCCATTACGTTTGGCTTGCAGTGTGAAAGTGGAAATTCCGCGCGCGCGCTTAACAAATCCGCATCCAGCTCGGGTGGCAAACTCAAATACCAGTGGCACAATCGCATCTATAGTGTAATAAAAAAGCATACGAATTGTGTAAATAAGGACTGTTTTGACACCAAATCACCATTTGACGGTAATACTCGTAAAATTCTTCGATTGAGTGTTAAGCGTGTTCAGCTGGATACCTGTTGAAGTGTAAATGGCTTTGTAAACGGCAGGTGCGAATGTTTGCGCGACCACTTTGTCAAGGGCGTTTAGATGCGGAAATGCAGTGCGTATTGAAGATATTACATATCCAATTGCAAGCACTGAGCTGTACATATACAACAATCTGTGAATAATGTGATTAAACATGTGTTTTCTGCCTCGTTTACTGTTGCCATGCCTAATTATTTTCGCATCGATTGCTGCAGCGACATCGCAAAATTTAAAGTATCAACAATTCAGTGCAGGTAAACAATTGTAAGAGTTTTTGCAGAAATGTAATGTGAAATTACTTTCAGTTTTTATCGCAAGACAAACTTTAAAAAGAAAGTCGACCGACACGTAAATACTGTTAATAATTACCATTTATCGGCTAGTAAATACCGTCTTATCGAGCTGATAGGAATTTTAGTTTCCATAAATGCATTTCATTAGAGTATAGCTGAATTAACTTTATTTTTTTTTTTTTTATTGAAGCAGAGCTCACAAAAAGTGTGCTGACCAACGCAAAAATGTGTCCGTAAACGCAATAAAGTGCCAAGTTACGAAGGACCTGTATGCGCTTGACATCAATATGGCAAACGCGTAATTCGTTTCACTTCTATCGGCGCAGTAAGTGTAGCACTCTTGTGCGTAGAGTGCATAAAATTTTGGTTAAAACCTTAATATAGGCTGATATGAAAATACGAAAATTTCAGAGTTCCCGAATTCAGGGATTTATGAACTAGGAGAGAGATGCAGGATTGAAAAGGAATATACTTTTCGCGTTTGATTTGCACTGCATTGCATAAAAATGTCGCACATTGACAGGTTTATTTTCATTTTATATCTGTACGTCAGTACTATTCTCTGATATGTTGACTGTCGGCACCCCAGTCGATCAGTCATCCGACAACAGACTACAATTAGCTATGAAAATGAACCGAGCGGTACATTGGAGACCGATAAAGAAGCGTTGGACATGATTCAGAAATTACGTGACTTCTTGGAGCTTTATCTAGGCTTGCCGAGCGTCTTCCTTTCGGGAGGTCAGCCGTCCTTTGCCACCAAATGCCCTCCGTTCTTCCCAAAAAGTAAAAAGTCTCCCTTAACCCTCTACTTCCTCTTCTCCCTTAACCTTCTACTTTTATTCCACCTAACGAGTGTTATAAAAACGTATTCAACTAATTAAATTGAGAAGTAAACTAGGCATAAAGGGACTTAATGGGTTTGCCTGTGGTTAGATGACATTTGAATATAACCTCAATTTTGTTGCGCGTGACCGAAAAACGTCTAGTCGTGTATGCGGAACTTAACTGCAAAAAAAGGAAAATCAATGATAAAGGTTCGTCTGTTTTAATTTTTAGTTAGTTTACCGCTACCTGACTGTTTTCTATTGTTTTCATTCAGTTTTTCATATATTTCATTGCGACATAAACTTCAGAATAAACGACTTGAAATCGTATTTTCTTTGGATAAGGTTTAACGGCACAGATCATATGTGACGGAAAAGTTTTTACCTATTATGCATTCATATGTACACACATACATAGATTACTAAAAGAAAACAGATCGACATTAACTGCAATCAACATATGTACATATGTATGTATTTACATACATAAGCTGCGATTAGTTTATAAATATTGCGCCATCTGTTACTCAAGAGCCCAAATACCTACACACTCATGCTTTTTGTCTCCTTCTCTCACATCCAGCGCACTATGGGACTACAGCGGCTAAAAGTAGTAAAAACGGATTAGCGAATTCTGAAAAAGTAATTACACTTATGCATTGTAAAATATCCAGCTAACTCAAACCAAAAAGAATTTTTAAAGTAGGAGCAATGCGAAAAAATAAATTTGTAAGAAAAAATTTTGATTTTCTCGCAAGTAATTTGAATTAATTTTCCCGCTTGTGCGGATATATAAATAGCCAATCTGATTTATGAGCAGTTTTTGAATATATCTGTGGTCAAACATTGCATTAAATTTTTATAAATCTTTTGGAATGTATTAAACAGTTTACCATGAAATTCTGCGTAATTTTGTGAGTGTAAAATTTTTCGAGTGCTTACTTTACGAAGGGATATTTAAAAGGGACCTGGGAAGCGAGCTAAATTATACTTAGGACAAGTAAAAATTAAACCTGCGCGTGTCATATCTCAAATAGTTCAGCTTCTATTCTTGCTTTTATAGACCCACCTCCTGTAAAATTTATTCAAAACAAAAACAAAATCATTCGAGCGGTTTTCGAGCAATTTGATATTGAAAAAATTGCAAATTTTTTCAACACTTTTTTGCCTCTAAATGCTCGATATTTCTACTAATTCAAAGAACCTATATCCCGAAAATGAAAGTTATATCTGCAAATCATAAGTTGCTAGAGCACTTTAAAAGCTCAAAATTTACACCAAAATTAGCCAATATTTACCGTTGTTTCTTCGACAGACACCGATTCGGTTACTTACATACATAAATGTATCTGTCTATAGGTTTGGATTTTTATCTTTGAAACGGCACACATTTCTTTGAAATCGCTTCATGAGTTCTCGTGCAATAAGCGTTTACGTGAAGCGCTATAAACGAGTAAAATATGCAATCAAAAATATTTCCTAATTATTTTGTTGCCGGTACAAAAATAAATAACACATGTATTTTAACAAGAAAGTAACGAAAAAAATTAATTTCAAAATGTAATACTAAATTTAGTTTATAATCATGCAGACAGTTGCAATCTTGTGTAAATGGAAACATTGACAGTGTAATCCTGGTTCAGATGAGTGGTTGGTTGGTTTAAGTGAATTGTCACCCTGGTGATAAGCAATTGGAAAATTTGCCATTTTTATTCCACAACTCATACTCAGCCATTTGACGGCTTTAATGAATTTCAGTACGTCATACAGAGAGAAGCAGCTGCACTCTAAAACATTCGGAGGAAATGGCTTACCGAATGTCTTAAGCCTCATCCTTGCGAGGGCTGGACGCTCACACAGGTAGTGTTTGACTGCTACTGCAACAGAACCTATTGAAGGATCAAATCCTTTAAGCATGTAGTAAGCTTGTAGATAACTTCTTTGCTCGTTCTTAAGAGGGCTCGTAATTTCGTATTGATCAGAGATATAGTCCCCCACTAACCGGTTGGCTATCCGAAAAGATATTCAGATGAATATTTGGGAAAGAATCAAAGGTAATTTTTATGTGAAGAGATTCCGCACTAAATTTAAATGGTTGTAAAACAAAAAAAGCACAAATATGAAAAAACCATATGCATTTGTTGAAAAATATACTAAATATGCGCTATAAATGTGCAAAATCACGCATTTACTGCAAAATATGCAAAAATAGGCACTAACGTTTGAATGCCATTTTAAAGCAAATGTCATGATTCGTAAGGATAACTTAATCATTTCTATATGAAGAGGCCCAATAGCGTGAGCCGAAAATCCGTGTTTTTTAGAATTTTTAGTGGTAATAGCAAAAATACGATCCATTATGTTTAAAAAAAAAATTTGTGAAATTTGGAATTTTCTGGTCAATGTCCATCAAAGTTCAATATGCTCAAAAAATAAAAATTAATATATAAATTAATTAATACATTTTTTTACTAAAATTGCAATAATCTTCAAAAATATTAATCCTACATTATGTGGTATATGGACCTTTTTTTGTAGAGAATCGAACTTAGCTAAAAAAAATTTTAGTAGTTGAACTTTGGTGGACATGGGCGAGCTTTCACATTTCACACAGATTTATTTTAGAGCATGATGAACCATATTTTTGCTATTACCAATCAAAATTCTAAAAAAGCGGATTTTCAGCCCACGCTAATCTTCATCTCCATCTTCATCTTCATCTTCATCTTCATCTT
>NW_016160143.1:11393-33699 GCF_001687245.7 Rhagoletis zephyria | reverse complement strand
ATCTTCATCTTCATCTTCATCTTCATCTTCGTCTTCATCTTTATCTTTTCCTTTATCCTGATCTACATCTTCATTCTTTTCTTTATTTACATTTTCGCCCCACCATTGTTATTGGGTAAAGTATTTAAATTTCCCTTCTTCTTTGTCTTTATACTTAGAATCCCTTACTTTTATTATTATTATTATCATTTTATTATTTATTATCCCTTTCTTCTTCTACATACTCAACTTCACCTTCTTCCTTGCTTGAATCTTCCCAACAATTGTAAAGTAAATTTTTGCAGCATAGTTTAGGCGCAAATTTATTGACAAATAGTAAAGGTTGATTATTTGTCANAACAATTGTAAAGTAAATTTTTGCAGCATAGTTTAGGCGCAAATTTATTGACCAATAGTCAAGGTTGATTATTTGTCAAGTGCACAGAATTGGGGGGTTAATCTACATAAATATGATTCCTAAACTGCTGCTTAGCACATTTCTTTAATTCAGTATCAATATTAAAGCATACATTTAGGAGACATTTCCCCCCAACCATTTACATGTAGGACATTAGTATTGGTGTCACTTTTGAATTGATTTTTTCGCTTTAAATTAAACTAATATCAAATTTGAAAAATTGTCTGCACATCAGCATCAAAATACCTTTCTAATTAGATTTAACTTATCAATGATATATCCAATATTACAGGAAAAGTCAAATTATTACAAAATCAATGTGTAGCAGAAAGTTTTACTTCGCATCTTATTCGAAATAAATAGATGTTGCAGCTTTCGTATTTTAATTGTGGACCTTTATGCCGATCTTATTGAAGCAAAGTTAAAGCTTAGTTTTAGAAAAACGAGGCTTCTTATTTTGATCCATTATCTCGTGCAACGACAACTTTACGACTAGTTTTTTTATCGATTGCAGCTTGGTACAGCGCTACTATCGACTACCGTGATAGGCATATAGCTCTAGGCCGACGGGGTATCTCATTTCACTTGTTAAGCCTGGTTTTCATTAGGTCATATTTGACGCCAAATGTTGTCAAAATAATGAAAACGGGTTGTCATCTGGTGTCATTTGCGTTTGTTGTCATATATCACCACGCACGGTCATATAAAATGACATCCAAATGAAAACGGCCCTTTACTTTGCAAATGCCGCTTTTTGTCACTTCCATTGTATCTGTCAATCCTGCTTGCTCCACTATTATCGTATGTGGCGCTTGGGCGTTTGCTTTTTTTGTTGTTCAATTAACTGTACCTGCCAGAAATAGTACTATTTAACGAATCCGGCGGCAGGGAGAGGGCTGGTAGCTGAATGGGTTTAATGGAAGCAAGTGGGGCGCCGCTGGCTGTTGAGTCGGGTGCCTTCACAGGACGTATGTACATAAGCACATATGCGTGTATATAAAGATCAGGCATGGGCGAAATCAGGAAAATGAATAATTGAATTAAAAGAATAAGAATAAGTTTGCCTCCATCATTCAAGTAATTTCGAATGAAAAATAAATGTTCATTCATCATCATGAAAATGAAGAGTAAATGTATGAATCTTTCGTCCACTCCCCACGTCCAGCCCCTCCTTGATCTTTGGCTTTGGTATGTATCTTCAGCATGAAGGATGTCAGACTGAGTCAGACTGATTGGCCTGAAGATTTTTGCCAGCGCGTAGTCAGCCTTTGCTGGTCATAGTCATCCTTTCCTAAAAATATTTATATATACAGAGTAATCTACTTATAATGGAATCGCTTAAGATGGAAACTCTGTTACTATGTAATTATTTTCCAAGTCCCAGGACTAGATTATAACGGACTCCGCCTATAATGGAATAAATATCGGCTTTTGTCCATTATAAACGGGGCTCTCAAGGCCAAATTAAAAAAAAAATCTCGGCAATAAACGAAATTTGGTAAGTCCACGAATTCATTAAAGAAAGGCTACTGTCTCTGCAACATAAAATGTCTAGGAATGGAAAATGGGCCGTGACACCGCCCACACACACTGAAATTCTCATATCGCTTATCTCTGGAACCGCTTATGCTAACGTTCTTAAATTTTTGACACAGCCACATATGCTATCAATACCACACTTACGTCGAAAAGTAGTAAATTTTGGAAAAGGGGGCGTGGCACCTCCCATACAAACTGAAATCTTATAACGCTCAACTCTGTATCAGGCTTATGCTAACGTTCTGAAATTTTACACAGCTGCATACGTTATCATTACCGGACGTATGGCTAAAAGTGATGTGTATTCGAAAGGGGGATGAGGCACCTCGCATACAAAATACAATTTCCATATCGCTTATATCTGGAACCACTTGTGATAAGGTAATGGAATTTAATCATGTATACACAAATATGTATATACACAAAAAATTGAAAGAATAGTTCAATTGGAACTATTTTCTACCAGATTTCTAAATTTTGAATGATTTTTATTTTGTAAAATGATTTTTGAAAGGATCAGTGTGTTTGTCTTCCGTTAGGTGGCAGGGATTGAGAGTAGAGATAGGCATGGGACTAAATATAAAGTCCCGATCCCGCCCATCCCCAAATTCAATGTTTAACTTTCGAACCCGCTCATCCCGACGTTTTTCAGAATTATACCGCGGGCCCGGGGCCCTGAAATCTATCTCTAAAAAAATTCACATGTCTTTCAAATTAATTTTAAATAAAAACCGCCCATCCCGGCCATATTGAAATCAGTAATATGGGTCGCGCGGGTCCCGATATCCCGTGCCCATCTCTAATTGAGAGCTATTCTTAAAATTTATGGTAAGATTTGCTTCATCTTTAGAACACATAACAGCAATATAAAATTTGGTGCAACTCAGTAGCCCAATCGTGTGATGCAAAAATATTGAGCTTTAGCCCAATTTTGACAAAAACCCGTGTAAAAGCGCCGTTAGAGTAGGAAATATTATATTTTGTTTCACACCTTCGAGGTACTTAACCTCCACCGATTCTGATGAAAAGAAAGAGGAGTTTATGCAGATGTTGGCAATTTTGTTTTAACCTTCCAAGTGGCTCTCAGACTAATATAATCGAAAAACGTGTCTACAGTCTGAATTGGTATTTTTTAGCATAATAGTCAATGAGGAAGCGTTAGGCATCTCATCTATACATACAAATACATACATATCGTCGATTTTTTATACCCGAGCGCACTTGTGCACAAGGGTATNACCGATTCTGATGAAAAGAAAGAGGAGTTTATGCAGATGTTGGCAATTTTGTTTTAACCTTCCAAGGGGCTCTCAGACTAATATAATCGAAAAACGTGTCTACAGTCTGAATTGGTATTTTTTAGCATAATAGTCAATGAGGAAGCGTTAGGCATCTCATCTATACATACAAATACATACATATCGTCGATTTTTTATACCCGAGCGCACTTGTGCACAAGGGTATATTAATTTTGTTCACATAACGGTTGTTTGTAACAGCCAAAACGAATCGAGATAGATATAGACAAATGTATACATAAATGATCAGGATGAAAAAAGAAATCGATTAAGCNGTTTCATGCTCGATTTCAAAAATTTCAGTATCTTGCCTAGAGAGATGGTAAGAAATATAGAGTTTAGCTGTTACAAATGGCCGTTTCGGCAGCAAATCTTAATAAACCCTTGTGCACAAGTTGTGACCAAGTGTGCTTGGAGGTATTGTTATACTCATTCCCAACTTAATAAAGACAACCAAATATAACAAGTTTTAATGCACATCACTTCACAAACACTTACATTTCATATTTAGGTTGTGGCTCGCGCTCCGGTCGACGAGAACCACGCGCAACAACAGCCCCATCAGCTACGGAATCTGCGGCAATGAAAGCCCAACAACCACGACAACTTGAGCGTACGCCTCGCATAATAGCAGGGTCGCCTACAA
This sequence comes from Rhagoletis zephyria, assembly GCF_001687245.7. Lineage (NCBI taxonomy): Eukaryota > Metazoa > Arthropoda > Insecta > Diptera > Tephritidae > Rhagoletis > Rhagoletis zephyria. The sequence continues at coordinate 29,819 of NW_016160143.1, read as the reverse complement.
AGGATGGCCAGTATCCGTGGCAAGCATCGCTTGAGCTGCTACATCCGTCAATGGGGTTTTTAGGCCACTGGTGTGGCGGTGTACTTATTCATCAAAATTGGATACTTTCCGCAGCGCATTGCGTACACAAGTGAGTAGACAGCGCAACATAGTTGGTAATAGATTTTAGTATATTTAGATCTTTTAACTTCTTTTTGCATTCCCTTTGCAGTGATCTCTTCAACCTACCCATACCACTGCTATGGACGGTTGTGCTAGGTGATCACAACCGGCTCGAAGAATCTGGTTATGAACAACGTGTTCCCGTCGATAAGATTATTCTACACAAGCGCTACCACAACTTTCGTCACGACCTCGCACTCATGAAACTCTCCACACCAGCCAACTTGGCTAGAAACTCCAACATACGCATCATTTGCCTGCCCTTTGCATACAATGAGCAGTCTCTTTCGGACATCGATTTATCAGGCAGTGATGAGGAGATCATAGCTGAGGGCGAATCAGAGGACCCCTTGGAACCAGGACTCGCCGGCGTGCCCGATTTGAGTGACAATTTCCTACGGAGCGTGCAAAAGGTGCGGCGCAATCGAAATGTAACCCTACCAAGCATGCGCGAATTGATGAATACGAAGATACTGAGTCGATTAAAGCAGACAGATTTACAGCGACGAGGACGCGTGTTACGTGCAACGCGACGGCGAAATGATAAACTCATGAAAGTACAGGGAAATTATCGCGAATATGAAGGTATTCTAGACTCGCGCAAACACTATTGGAAGAATGGCGGAGAGTTGGAAGACTACAAAGATTTGCCCTACAGTGATTGTGTAGCGACGGGATGGGGCAAGTCGAACGTGAGCAGTGATTTGACGAATGTGCTGCTTAAGACACGAGTGCCATTGCATAACAGTGACAGGTTGAGCAATTGATCTTGAATATGTTATAGAAAACTAAAATAAGAATATCAAAATTTCAGATGCAGAGCGGCTTATGGCAGTTTTGTGAAAATCCACCGCGGTCACTTATGCGCTGGCAAACTAAATGGCAAGGGTGGTACTTGCGTGGTAAGTTGAAGTGAAAATTCAAATTAAAAGCATTTAAAACATTTGTGCGCCACTTCACAGGGCGACTCAGGCGGACCGCTACAGTGTAAGCTTAGCAAAAATGGTCCATGGCTATTGGCCGGAATTACTTCGTTTGGCTCAGGTTGTGCCATGGAAGGCTTCCCCGATGTCTATGTGCGTATTTCGTACTATATGAAATGGATTCAGGATACAATAGCAAACGAATAATCAGCAGCATGTAAATACATATTGATCTAATGAATATAAAAAATATTTAAGTACAACTTGTATATAGCGAAGTAAAACAGTGATAAGTAAAATAATCTTACTGATATTAAATTTATTCGTAAGCTTAGTAAACCACTATTAGACCTAAATTAATTTGTAATAAGTTATATAAAAAAAGGTTACTTAATAACAAAATGCAGTGTAATTGAAAATTGTATGTATGTACATAAATACAAAACCTAAAAATTTCATTAGTTGTTCCTCGCTATCTACTATCCTTAACAAATTTATTTACAAAGCATAAATGTTATACTTAATTCGTAATATCACAGTTTGTTTTTAGTTATTCGACTTTACACTACGCCTAAACGCCGCGCTGCAGCGGTAGCAATGTCGTATCGTAACTACGTTTCATTTGTATCGCCGTTATTGACTGTTTCGGTAGCATTTTCATCTCAACTATCGTTGGCTGTTTAAGCAATGGCAAAAATGCCATATTCGCTTTGAGGCCAGCCTCTGCGCTCTTTGCTTGTTCCATGGTGGCATTGAGTGTATTCCATGATGCAGGCACCCAAAAGCAGTATAACAATGCGCTGCTGATCAAATATACACCGATCGCCAGCAGTGTGATCACCAGCCCAAGCTGCAGGCATGGACAGACGCGGAAGAGTAGCGTAAGCAGCATTTTGACGCCTGGTGTGAGGTCCTCAACGGCCTGTCAACGATTTTGAAGTTTGAGTAAAAAAAGGGTTGTATTTTGTGAGTGCTAAGCTAGACTCACCATTTCGATCCAAAATATAGGTAAAGCGATATTTTTAAATTGCGATACATCTCGGCTGTGCTTGACATCGCCCATTAGTAAATTTATTTGAAAGCGTGAACGTACTCTCATCGGGATGCCAAGTTGCTGGAATTGACAATGGGAGAAATTAGCATAGTTTATATTTTAGGAAAATTTCAACTGAAATACAATAATAGTCAGGTCTACATAACGCTCATTCGCTGCAAGAGAGTCATAATCAAAAAATAACAAAATTTTGCAGAAATGAACGCCACCTGTTCTGCTATATATATTGTGTAAAAATTGCATCTCTGTATCGGCTAACAGTAGACATCCATTAAGAATAGGTATTTACAGCGACTTTAAGATCTATTGTGCTCTCCTCACACCACTTCGTTCAGCCCTACAATCACCAGAAAGTCTGGAAAAAAGTTTCGGGGTATGGGGTGTATGTTAGCGTGGTCCAGAAATCCGCTTTCTTATAATTTTGATTGGTAATAGTAAAAATATGGTTCATTATGCTCTAAAAAAAATTATAAAACAGCGGATTTTCGCCCACGCTAGTGTTTGTGTTTATTCTCTGGCCACACTGAGCCCAGAATTTTTTTCCGTCACACTCAAGAAGTAGGTGGTTTTCTTAGCTGAGACGCAAAAGCGACAGTGCGTAGATCTCTTCATAATCCGTAGTTTCCCGCCACAATCCCCAGTTTCTATTTCGGCAGGTTATTGAGAAGCTTATATCTCTTCTGGTTATACCCCCTCCCCCACTTAATCTCTTAGTTTTTTGGAATCCAATGGTATTTCGCCAATTCCGTTATCTCATTCTTATTGTCTATTTTCTGAGCTCCTCCTTTATCGTGTCGGGACTTACTGCAAGGTATAGTTTGGGACCTATGTTGAGCAAGGGTATTTAAATTCTCAATGCTCTCAAAGACTAGGAAAGATTTGACTTCAAAGGAGAGTAGTGCCTCGAGTGCCGCCTGACTGTGGCTAAGAATTTGTACTCCCTCATTACGGTAGTTTTTATATTAGCAATAATATTTTGGCGCTTACACTTTTGCTAAGTATTTGGGGGAGCTTCTTCTTCAATTTGTGTTGTGCGCCTTGGGGCAAATGGATTTTATGGCAGAAATATGGTGGAAGTAGTAGTACGCACCTCCAACCACTCAGCCACAGTGGCGGGTAGTTTTTACTTAAGTTAATCCCTACACACAGATTGATTATTGACACCTCCGCTTTAAAAATGCTCGGGACATTCCCATAGGCACAGATAATTTTGTACGGGGACAGGGAGCATACCGAGGGTTTTAAAAGCTGTCATCGCAACGTAGAGTCGAGAACCGCCCATTCCTCATCACTTAGATATTAATAAGTGGTGTAATTACATTTTTCCCGGTTGCAGAAAAGGAGCTATTGATAACGACTCAAGCGAAAGAAAAAAAGATTCACAAGAGCTCGCCGGCAGGAATTTGAATTCAAAATTTTACAAAAAAAAGGCAGTCGCGGCCAGTTTCTGCAGATCAGAAGAAGCAAATGCCGCTATATGCATGCAGAGTGCATATTTTATAAAGAACAACCTAGACCAATGCACTGTGGCTCCTCTGACTTGGCCATATCGAACGAATGGACGCTTCAACTCTGAAAGTAGACAATGCGGTTCGCGATGCTGGTAGGAGGAGAGAGGGAAGGTCTCATTTGCGGCGGAAAGACTTAGCTTCACTTGGTATTTCCAGTTCGCATAAAATAGTAACGACTGTCGTGCTTTGTTGCAATCAGTCAGAAATTCTTAGAGCGTATTTACAAGCTGTTAAGCGCAACTTGGTCATATAAATACATGAATGAAGATTTAATGAAATAAAGCCCTACACGAACCGAGTTAATGGGTCTTATCAGTTTGAATTCTGACCTGCCAAACTCAGCATTAACCATATTTCCACAGAGCGTCAAATACTGGAAAATACTTTTGATAAAAACATTGACTCATACTACATTTTAGTTATACTTAAAACCGCATTTAATATACAAAGGCAAATGTCCGCTGTGATGCCGTGCCTACGTTTAAGAACTCCGCGGAGTGCCAAACTACTCGGAACCAATCGAAATTTCAGAAAAGCCGGCTCACTGTTATGCAACTTCCCCAATCTTATGTTTTGAAGCGAAGCACCGAAACCTTCCCGTACTGAGATACACGTCACTCTTGGCCATTTCTTTGTGATATAGTATTGGTAGCCTAGAGATCAAGCGAAGAATAACTCTTGCCAACACTTACCATTTATGCCCAAAAGGTGTTAGGAAAGTAGAGCCCCGCTTTGATGCTATTTAATTCTAACATCATGCTAACAATTTAAAATAGCGCAGAAACGTGAACGTTGTCTAATAAGGAAGAGAAGGTTGTCTTATAAAGAAGAGAAGGTACGCGGTCCTTAACGGCATGGTTGTGTTACTCCGAAAATATACCTAGGTGCGGCTCCCATGGATGGAACAGTGAAGCCTTCCCTTAATAAATATATGTTATACTTACTGGTTGTATAATGATATCTGTGCCATGTCTATCCTTATCAGGGTTCAATCCTTCGATATTTTCTAGCAGACTGGGGTCACCGTTGAAAAAATGTGGAAAAGAAACCGCCATAGGTATGTCTAAAATAAAATATGGGCTAGTTGGTGGCAGCTCATTAGCCGTATAACTATTTCACTTACTGTAGTAGCAAGGCGTAATATTACCCAGCCCCTTTTTCAAACAATGTTTACTCTTGCAATAGCATGAAGTCTCTGCATCATCCAGATCACTATCGAATGCATTTTCCTTCAGCTTAAATTTGTAACCTTTGAATCCATTAACAGTCTCAGGATGCGAGTATTGAATGGGCAAACTGCGACAGAAGGCTTTCCGGTACACTCGAAATGTTTCGCCTTTGTGAATGTTGCGCGGAAAGAGAGTACCGTCGTATGTGCCGCGTAGTGTATTGCAAGGTGTATTGCTCTTGCTGCAAAGAACAGAGAAAAAACAATATTGATGTTATAAGCTAACTTTTAAAGTTGCAGGCGAGTATAAATTACTTTCGATCCGCATGGTAGTCCCAATTTTTGAAACCCGTCTTGCCATTCCAGTTATCGATGGAGAAGTCACGATCTGTTTCTTGGACTGCATCCTCATCACTCGCTGTTGCTGTTTGTTTCATCTTATCGGGCAGTTTCATAGTAACCACATTATGGCCCTCATCGAACATCTGCAAGCATTTAAAGGAATACAAAAAAAAACGTAAGTCATTAATGTTAAATTTCCATGTCTATTTTGTATATTAGTTTATTTAATTCTCTACTAACCCTCTCCATTAAACCAAAGCGCTGAAAATGTATAACGCTCGGCACCACCTTTGATGCTAATTGCACCAACGGATCCTCATAGCCCCACAGATAATCATGCACTGTTAACTCCAACATTGGTTTCGAATTGAACTTCTTCGTCAACGCACTCACAGCCATGCTAGCGAAAAACGAGTAACCAGCTGCCGCCGATAATATACCCATGAATGGTATATTCGGCGCCACAATTTTATCGACCAGCGGATCGCCAATAGAACGTTCGCGTATAAATCGCACAGAACGCACTGGCGTAAACGTCACTGTGTTGTTGTCATTAAACAATACATTTTGGTTCTCCAACATCTCTTGATACACATATGGTCCCGCCTCGACCACCTTCAACTTGGTATCGTGTCCGCTCATAAAGGCTTCTACGTTGGTGACATTGAACATATACACACTGATGAATACTTCGAGTGGTGGCTTTAGCCACAAATTATACAGTAGCGTGCCAGTCTTCAGGGTCAATTGCTGAAAAAATAAGTTAAACAAATTCGAAAAATGTCATTGCCTGGTAATGCAGCAAGATAAAACAAATTTGATGATGCATGGTAACTCAATTCAAGATCACTTGTAATTACAGTGATACTTAATAGTTACGCCTGCATTGTGCACTTACATTATCGATTAGTATCTGTAGTGGATCGATCGCAATCATCAGCGCAGCCAAACTTATTAGCGCAATGCCAATGCTGGATAATTTGAGTATCCCTGAAAAATGGCAGAGGAAAGGGCGAAAATGCAAAAATTAATATCAATTTGCTTTACTTAATTGTAGCTTAAAAGTAAAAATTCACATAGTAAATAAATAAGTACTACATGCATTTGCATGTACATATGTATAAACAACAGTGAGCAGCCTGAAATACTATGGTGGCCATTCATAAATCTTCGGAATATTTAAAATGGAGTGATGCAATAAAAACAAGTGAAAATTTTACTTTAACAGATTACTGCATTTGCAAAAATTTATATATTCACAGCAAACATAGTTAGATAGAGGAGTTACATATATAAAAAATCATATTTAAACAATCAGAGGTACGGATGATATACCTTATATAGCACCAATCTAAGTGATCTTCACTGCTGTGTGATCGGTATGTAAACCGGTAACACAATTTAATGGGTTTAGCTTCCTACACACAGGATGTGTTAGGACGTGGATGATAGGTTCTGGGAGAACATTTTTGAAGGCATCTCGATATTAGGGGAGACGCCTAATGCAAATTCCTTAAACGCTAGTGCCTCTTCAATGGTGCAAGCAATACTATACAAAGCTGTATCTACAGGACCTGCCTATCCAGTAGGCATTCGGACAGTTAGATAGTTTATTTTTATCAATTTCCTTTTGGATATTCAAGACAAGTAGTCTTTCTAGAACCTTCCGACAGGAAGAAGGGAGTCTTATCGGTCGATAGTCGCTTGGCTTTACGTGGGATAGTCTTCCATCTTTGGGAATGAACATAATTTTCACCAGTCCCCCCAGACCCCTTGGGTATGAATATAAATCTAGGACAAGTCTTATAGATTGAGACTTGAAATATCGGATGCTGATTGAAATTGGGCAGCGAAAATACCGTCCATGCCAGGAGATTTATAGGGCTGCAAGGAGTTTATGACCCACTCTACCCCTTTTACATCAATGAAATTCGCAGATGAAAAGTTTGCACTCATTACAACCATACAGCATTTCCTTTTAGGATGACTTCCACTCGCCATTTGGCTGCTGAATATACAACATTGAGTTCGTCCGATATTTAGCAAGCACTTTTACCCTCCGACTGTTCCACTATGCTATCGCAATAATCCTTTCAGAAATACATTTGGGCTTTCCTGGTGGCATTCTTAAATTTCTTCAGGGCCCATTTGTAAGCAGACCAAGAACCATTCCACTTTGCCGCATCGAAGAGTTTCCTGCTTTCCTTCCTTAGAGGGGCGATTTCTTTGGCTTGCTCATTCCTCTGGGAATTACAGTTGGGCAGGAAGCAGAGAAGGCCGTATTACAGACGTAAGTAAGGCAATCTACGACTTCCTCTATTTCCTCTGATGAGCTTAACTCACCGAGAGAAGCGAGGTTGGCAATTAGAGGCTCCGCTTCGCTAGGTGGTAACAGTAACTCGAGGGAAGCGTCCTTGGGCAAAGACTCCGATAGTAGGTAACCTCTAAGCATAGCCCAATCGGTACGTCTCTTGTTTCTGTACAAAGCCGGAGCCGGAAATTAAAAGAAGATTTCGAATGAAAGATACATTTGATCACAGAATGAATTACATTACATTTAGTACATGCCATTCCCCAATGCTCTCAAAGAAAAAGTTAGACGTTAATGTAATAAAAGTCCCAGTTACTAGTTGTTCAAATTTTATTAATTTGGTAAATAAAGTTAGGTAAGTATGTATTTGATAGCATCGCCTGTGAACTTTAAGCTAATTGTGACACTTGTTCCATGACAATGACAATGAAAATCACCACCTAATAAAAACCGGTATTAAACCAATAAAACTTGTATGCCTTCATTTAAGATTCAAAACAAAATTTTGCTGAGTAAATGAAATAGTTAATTAGCAAATTAATCAAATAACCAAAAACTTAAACATAGCTGCCATTGGTGTCAAAGAAACTATGAAAAAACACAGCATGAAAATAAACAACTGCAAAAACAACACATTCGAAACAATCAAACATAGTCAATAATAGCAAAATGCAAATAAATCAGATTGCAACAACAATTAACGCAACAATAGTGTAATTCGCAACGGTGGCGTTTGTAGCTGGAAAGTTAGAGCATTGAACCGAGCGATTATTATTGTACCCGCACTTTATTTGCTTATGTATCTGCCTACGAAGCAATGTATATACATATATATGTACATACATAAGTAAGTATTTAAATTATGTAAACATATGTACATTAGACTGCATCACCAAAAAAAAAATNCCTACGAAGCAATGTATATACATATATATGTACATACATAAGTAAGTATTTAAATTATGTATACATATGTACATTAGACTGCATCACCAAAAAAAAGTTGCGGTTTTTCTGCCGGGACTACAAAATTTATTATATTTTAAGACGTCCACCAAAATATTTCGGAAAAATATTAAGATTTATGCGAGCTAGACCGATTTGAAAATACCTCCAAAAATGGTGTTTTTTTATGAATGAAAATAGTTTCTTAAAGAACTTTGTGAAAATTTACATAAAAATATTTTCAACGGAATCATGGCAATGAGATTTTTGATGTAGTTTTTTACTTTTTTCAAAGATTTATTTACGAAAAACTTAAATAACTGGGNAATACCTCCAAAAATGGTGTTTTTTTATGAATGAAAATAGTTTCTTAAAGAACTTTGTGAAAAAAGTCCCCTCAAATGACAAAACGGTTTAAGCTTAAAAAATTTACATAAAACTATTTTCAACGGAATCATAGCAATGAGATTTTTGATGTAGTTTTTTACTTTTTTCAAAGATTGATTTACGAAAAACTTAAATAACTGGGCCAAATTTATTCTGATTTAGACTTATGGGATCTCGGTAGAAAGGTATTTTCCCCCTTTTTTTATTTATGTGCAAAAAAGTCATTCGTGTCCTTTTTTTCAAATACCAACACAACTTAAATCAACTTTGAATGATGTTCGTTCATCCTACCTTTCTCTTTCATCCTTTGAATGAGCTTGTTAGCAAAGAAATAAAAAGGGTGAGAAAATACCTTTCCAATGATACCTCACAAGTCCAAATCGGAAGAGTTTAGGTTCAGTTATTCTTATACCAATCTTTGAAAAAAGTTAAAAAAAACAGCATCAAAAGTCTCGTTATTACGATTCCGTTCAAAGTTTTTATTAAACATTTTTATGTAAATTTTTTAAGCTTAAACCGTTTTGTCATTTGAGTGGATTTTTTCAAAAAACATCATTAAGAAACTATTTGTATTCATAAAAAACTTTTTGGAGGTATTTTCAAATCGGTCCAGCTCGCTTAAATCCTGATATTTTTTTTTTTTTTTGTGGGCGTCTTAAAATATAATAGATTTTATAATTTAAATGGAAAAACGATACCGATTTATTATTTTTATTTTTTTTTTGTATGTCGAGTGATTCAGTCTAATGTACATATATTTGATTGTAAGTTTGAACGTGTTTTTATGCGCAGCCATGTCAGCAACACTGATCGAGGGTACATGATATGTACATAGCAACGACAACAATTGCGATACCAATGGGTTGGCTATTAGAGCATTGGCAGGCGCAGAAGTAAAAATAAAAACAATACCAACAGCACAAACGCATTAAACGTCGAAACAAGCAACAATCGCCGTTGGTGTCGGTGTCAGACTATCGACAGCAGAACTATCACCACTGAAGTATGTCTGGCAAATCCACTTNTGTAAGTTTGAACGTGTTTTTATGCGCAGCCATGTCAGCAACACTGATCGAGGGTACATGATATGTACATAGCAACGACAACAATTGCGATACCAATGGGTTGGCTACTAGAGCATTGGCAGGCGCAGAAGTAGTTACAAATAAAAACAATACCGGCAATACCAACAGCACAAACGCATTCAACGTCGAAACAAGCAACAATCGCCGTTGGTATCGGTGTCAGACTATCGACAGCAGAACTATCACCACTGAAGTATGTCTGGCAAATCCACTTGACAAATACGCGAAGCAGATTAATAAAATTGAATAATAACTCGGCTCAAACAAAAGTAACAACAGTTAATAGTAACTATTGTCTAGTACAATTACAATTAGCGAAAAATTAGCGAGGTATACTACAATAAATAATTGTCGAACACTTGTTTAATGTTTAATTTTTTATGGAAAAAATGTCTGCATTTCGTTGTACTTTATATGTATGTAGTATGTACCTACTAGCCCTGCAGGAAATACTAACTCATACAGAAAATATACTTAACAAAGATTATGAACTTTAACGTCGCATAAACCAAATTTTAGTGGCAGCTAATGTCAATGAAGGATATGATTCCTCAACGGCGTTTATACCATAAACAACCCAAAAACTTAAAGCTTTACATATTTCAGCATAAACATACTGAGTACGAGTGCGCTTTGCGCTGTTAACAGTCACTTCAAAGTGGGGGAAGGAAGCAAAAGGTATGATCGAAACTAAGCGTCGTTCTCGTTATTTTGTTCCCAAGAATACTCAAAAAGCCAAACCGAAATTATAACAAAACTTTCGGCAGTGTTTTAACAAGACGAAAGTAAGAAAACAAAAACTATCGAGAAGGCTCTAACGGGAATTATGTATATAACAACAAAACCCTGTGGAAAACAAAATGGGAACAATACCTTCGGGTACATTTCTAAGAGAACAAAGTGTGAACAAATGTCTCTCGGACGTTCTGGCCAAAAGAAAAGCAAAACGGGACCCAAAACCTAAGGAACTTTCTCTCGTAGAAAAATTTGTGAACTACAGTCTCAGAAACATTCTGACAGAGAAAGAAACGGGGAAATCTTCTCATAGCATTGCGTTAGTTTGAAATGTTAGAATATTAAAATTAATCAAAAATAAATAAAAGATAATTATGCAANCAAAGTGGGAACAAATGTCTCTCGGACGTTCTGGCCAAAAGAAAAGCAAAACGGGACCCAAAACCTAAGGAACTTTCTCTCGTAGAAAAATTTGTGAACTACAGTCTCAGAAACATTCTGACAGAGAAAGAAACGGGGAANGGAACAATACCTTCGGGTACATTTCTAAGAGAACAAAGTGTGAACAAATGTCTCTCGGACGTTCTGGCCAAAAGAAAAGCAAAACGGGACCCAAAACCTAAGGAACTTTCTCTCGTAGAAAAATTTGTGAACTACAGTCTCAGAAACATTCTGACAGAGAAAGAAACGGGGAAATCTTCTCATAGCATTGCGTTAGTTTGAAATGTTNCGAACAATACCTTCGGGTACATTTCTAAAGAGCGAAATACACCACACAAGCGGCTTGTCAAACCTACTTTTCCCATTTCGCCATACACCATGCAAACATGACTCCTTCAAGCAAAGAATTTTAGTTTTCTTCCAGTTCGCAATGCTAAATATTATGGTTTTCTTTCATTTTCCTCTCTTACGTCCTTACTCGGTGAAAATTTCGTTGCGAATGAGGCGATTTTGCTATACACAACGCAAGCGGTTTGATCAAACATCAACATGGCGGCCAGAAAATCAAAAAATTTTGATTTTTGCTCAAATTTCCCTCAAGCGGTTTGTCAAACCTTCAAACACCCCCATACACAGCACAAATGGCTTGAAGCANCCAAAACCTAAGGAACTTTCTCTCGTAGAAAAATTTGTGAACTACAGTCTCAGGAACAATCTGACAGAGAAAGAAACGGGGAAATCTTCTCATAGCATTGCGTTAGTTTGAAATGTTAGAATATTAAAATTAATCAAAAATAAATAAAAGATAATTATGCAAATTAAATTAACGAAAGATTTAAAAGACGAACTTTTCTTGCACAAAAAGTTTAAAACTTTTGGATAAATGGACAGTTTATCCCAATAATAAACGATGTGGAAGTATAAATGATTTATCTTTCTTCTGGCTTAGAAGTAACAATCATGATTCTCACTGAAACGATGTTTCATCCCAATACGCAGACGCCTGCTTTTGTCCTGTAGTCGAACATTCCCAGACTTGTTGTCTTATTTGATTTTCCTTGAAAAATTTTCGATACATTCGTTCTCATTGGAAACGCTTCGGAAAGCTTCATTCTCATTCTGTTCTTGAGAACGTTCTTGAGAGTTTAGTTCTCATTTTGAGAACGTTGAGAATTTTGTTCGCATTTTGTTCTTTACGGAAACGTTCCGGAACCTTTTGTTCTCATTTTGTTCCGTTTGGTTCTTTTACGGGAACGAAGGACTGGAAAACGCTCTTTGGAATGTTCGGTGTGTCTACTTTTTTTTAATTTTCATCAAATTTTTCAAAATTGACTTGACTTAAAAACAAAAATTATATCTCCTCCAAACCAAAATCAAATTTAAATATGTAAAAATATTGTTTTTAAGAATTTAATACTATTTAATTATTTGATTTACAAGTATTTTACACAACAAATTTTAATACATATTTACAAGTAAAAACTCCTGTCATTTTACAATTTTAAATAGTTTTTAATAAACAAAAAAAAAATAATAAAATAATAGATAAAAATAATCTTTCCTGTGTCAGTGACCTTTATAATTTAATCAAGAATTTGTCCAGCGTTAAAAAAAACTTAGCTACTTATTGTTCACAAACTTTGAACAAAACAATGCAGTCACAATTGTATGTATACATACATACTTAAAAAAATATTTACATAGATACATACCTACATAAGCACACCTGTGATGTTCTTAGGTGTTAATTATTTTCAGGCATATCTTCATGAGTTGGTAGATATGCGTCAAAAATTTCCTTGAACATGACACTGCGACGTAAATACTCGTCGTACACATACATATAAACATATGTATGTAGTATATGGTAGTATTATAGTAGTTACAATAAGCGTATATTTGTATATATGCATGCATACTTGTACTTATGTAAACANTGTACATATAAACATATGTATGTAGTATATGGTAGTATTATAGTAGTTATAATAAGCGTATATTTGTATATATGCATGCATACTTGTACTTATGTAAACATACAAAACTCGTATACATATATGTATGTATTTATTTGCCGACCGATTCCTAAATATTAAATACTAGTTTCTTAGCATATTGGTTAAAGGTAAAAACAAATTTATGACAGGCAACTGTTGACAATGGGACTATTGTGGTCAATGAACACGTAATATTTATTGGGCTTTATGTTAAAGAAAACAATAAAATCTTTGAAAGTGATCAACTTGGCCAGTAAGATACACAAAAATCTGAAATATTCAAGACGAAAGCAACAAATATCTATGTGAATACCGCAAACACTTAGCTAGACCACGACATATTTTGGTTGCTATGTTAAATGAAGTTAAATAATTTTAATTTTCTACTAACATTGACTAGTACAATAGCAAGCAATAAAAGTGCAATACTCGAGTTAGTAAGAACTAGTGAACCCGCATGACGTTAAGAATTAAAATTAAAATCAACTTTTTAAACAGGTGGAAACCTTAATAAATATTCCATCAAAACACCATGTACATGTAAAAAAAAATTCGTTCCGCGGAGATACTGACTTTCTGTCAAAATTTCCAGCGGGAAAGAGCTGCCACTATCAAAATAACACATGATTCAAAAAGAGCACTACATATATAGACCACAATTAATAAATCGTTAGTATATGGAAAGAGCGTAACTCACATTGTCGCTGAAACACAAAAAACCGTAACTAACTAAAAACTCAAAATTAACCTTTTGATTGATTATGATGCATTTCATGGAATTATAAGGCCATTTGTGCAATAAAACATTTTAGTAAGTTGTGGTTTTTTGCATTTCAGCGACAATGTGAGTTACGCTCTTTCCATATACTAACGATTTATTAATTGTGGTCTATATATGTAGTGCTCTTTTTGAATCATGTGTTATTTTGATAGTGGCAGCTCTTTCCCGCTGGAAATTTTGACAGAAAGTCAGTATCTCCGCGGAACGAATTTTTTTTTACATGTACATGGTGTTTTGATGGAATATTTATTAAGGTTTCCACCTGTTTAAAAAGTTGATTTTAATTTTAATTCTTAACGTCATGCGGGTTCACTAGTTCTTACCATCCTTACCTCGTTAGTATAGTATATTTAGATCGTAAAGATAGTACTTTTCGAATAGATGGTAGCCGTATTAAAAATATATTTAAAAACTAATGTTTTTATAAAACTCTTTCGTTTTACACTCATATTTTAATACTTAATTTAACTTGTGAATAAGTTAGATAAGTTGGACTTTTCAAATAGGTGGCGACCCTATTTAAAAGTACTTTCAAAAATTCGGCTTTTAAATCAGATGGCAGCGCTCTTCCAAACCATTTTCTAACTGAAATCGTCTTAAATCTCTTTCGTCAGGCACCCTTATGGTGATACATATTTCCATTGCCTAATTCCCTTAATTCATTTTGAATTTTATTTTTTAAACAGGTGGCAACTACATTAAGTTATGAAATAAAGACTTTTTAAAACTATTAGATTGCTACCCATTAAGTAATAATTGATTTAATTTATTAAATCATTTCAATTAAATTTTTTAACAGGTGGCATCTCCTTTTGAAAAAAATGAAACCTTTTTGCACATCAACAGGCCAATCCCTTCAATTTGAAGCCTCATTTTTGAATATCGAACGAACGGTGTGGATCTGATGACATTGATTATTAAATTATTTGACTGCAATTTTTTACCAGGTGGTAACTCGCTTCGACAAAATAAAACCAGCGCAGCGAAGCGCTTTAACCCTCTAGTAGGCTGAACCGCCTCCAGACGGTCGTTAACTAAACACCTTTTTAGTGCACCTATAATAATTTTTTTCTATATTCGTAAGGCACGATCTTTAGACAAAAATCGTACCCATATGGCGAAGTAAATTTGAATCCGTTATGTCAATCCGTTTTATTTTAATCGGCAGTTGAATTACAGATTGTGAAAGACACGGTTAAAATTAATTATTTCTTGCTATTTAGTAATTTCGTAATTAAAGAAATTTTTTCTTTTGAAAAATGTTTTGATATAAAAAATTCTTTGGATTTCATAGTTAAAAGCACCGTATTTTGATATAAGTTTTATAATTATGTCACCATTCGAATTGGAGAAAATTGCTTTCGAACACAGACCGTCTACAGACCGGCTTGCCGACATATAAAAACCCAGTTTGCATTTTTGACCGTCTGCAGACGGGATAGCCGGTTCGTAGGTCTACATTGTGTAAGAGAAAGCTGAAAATACGTCAAAGTATATAGGGAGCCCGTCTCCAGACGGTCCTGGTTTTTCTCCCCTGTAGGAAAAAGTTACTGTCACAGAACGAAATGGACATCATTTTTGAATTTCTCGTGCTAAAATCACCCATACCTGAATTTTTCAACTCATAAAAAATTTGGCCTACTAGAGGGTTAATTTGACACCCCATTTTTGAAAATCGAGCGAACGGTACAAATCTTTTATCCTGGACAAAAAATACCCTAGGCCTCCGGTTCATAGTCGTCCAGAAAAACCTACCTCTAGCACATGTCCGTGTTTTCGTCCAAGACCCATCTGTTCAAGAGTAGTCCACATGCAGCCATAGTTATACCCAATGTCTCTTCACTCGGTGAGAGTAACTAGAGAATGCCTTTCCTGACCAGCTCATCTATGACATAGTTTCCTGTAATATCACTGTCAGTGAGGTCAGGATGTACGAAACTAGCCTTGATCGCACCGTAAGCGATTGCAGAACTCTGATTTACCAGCCTAAATGCCAATACGGATATTAGAGTGAAACTTCATTTCAAGTGTGTAAAATATTTTACCAGTGCCTCCTTTCAACCAATGCATCTGGTCCACCTTTCCATAGAGGGGATGTGACGCAGTGATCTATACTATCAGAGTTAAAGTCAAAGCCTAAAATAACGTTAGAATATCAAAGTACTAATTATTTTAAGCATCCGACGCCCCTAAGTATGACTGCAGACCTTGCTACAGCCGCCTTAACTGCGACTGCGGCAGCCACTATGTTAAGCCTGACATTAAGAGCCAGATGGGAATTGGTCCCAAATGCCCAACTGTTTTCATTATTGGCGACACGTTGCATCCACTCCTGATTTTTAACTAGCGTAGACTGCTCTAGTGTATTATACAAGGGCTCCATAAAACATTATGGATATTGCACAAAGCCCGTAAGAAGGCATGATCTTTCTTCCGATCGACCCCGTCAATAGAACAGAGCCACTGTAGTATTCTTCACCATCAGTTCAACATTTACAGCAATCATATTATGTTCGCAGATTATTTAGTCACCAGGTTCAAGTACCCTTGGATCAAATCATGGAGGGTGTCCAACAATTTATCACCGCTAAAAGTGAGGCATCCTGTTTGAAACTTGTTTCGGTATCATACCGGTGTACTCCATTTGGTAGGGCACTCAGTCGTGAGTAATACAAATTGCCCCATTTAATAATTATTTATTTTGAATGTGCTCTTCCCACATAGAGCTTTTTACTCGTCGCATAAACGACAGAGATAAATTAATAAGGGCTCTTATTGGGCAATTCTGGCTGTTTATTCTGACACGAAAGTCTTACAAAACCAAGCTCGCCTGCCAACTTTCATGGTGAAAAACATGACAAAAAACATTACAAAGTAAATTCATTCTCTCACTTCGTCTGCCATGATTTTTTTCTGAAGTTTGCAAGCATTTTAAGACCATTTGATTTGATTTTTAAAACTTTTTTAATGTATTTGTTTTAATATTTTTTAATAATCTTCATATAATTTTTGGATTTTAATCATTTGAAAAGAAAAATATTTTTTTTTAATTTCATTTAATTCTTAGAAAACAATGGAAGGGCCAAGTACAGAAGGACCTGTCCGCACTTGGGATGAACAACTGGCGAAAATCCGCAAAGGAGAGAGGCAACTGCCGAAGTTTTTTGTTCACGGCCCAAACCGACAAAAGGTTGTAGTGCTAAATAAGAAGAAGAATCTTTAGAAACAAGTTCCATGTGTCATGCGGACTGCGTCCCTAGTGTCGGTTGGGCGGGAAGGAGCGTGAAACCGTTGGGCTTAATTAATTAAATAACTAAATTCAAAAAAAAAAGATCTAGTTTTTCCTTTTTTAGTTTTCATTTGTTTCTTAGACATTATTATATAAAAAAATTTATTTCATTAAATTGTTAGGAACCTATTATTTATCTTGTTTAATACATATATTTTTGTAGCTTTTAGTTTTTTTATTTTAAAAATATATTTTTTTATTTCATTTAATTTTTAGAAAATTATGTTATTTATTTAGCGTTTTTAACTTTTTTTTAATTTAATTTTTAGTGGTTATTGTTTTATAAAGTACAATATATATATTCTTAATTAATTTAATTTTTACTAAACTTCTTGCTTAAAGTCTTTCGAAAGACGGTTGCTAGAATTGTCCTCTTAAAGTTATTATAAATGATTTTGTTCATGGTTAGTTTCTAAATATGTATGTATGAATGTAAAGCTACATTTTTTACGTTCACAACAGTACATGTGTAAAGCATCCGTAACGTTTCACTATAATTCGAACTTTCATTCCGAATTTTAGTAGCTGTCATGATTATGCCCACAAAGTCTCATGTTGCTTTTGCCTAAATAATACAAGCACCTACTCATAAATATGTCAAAAACGTCACGGATGCATCTGGTCTGCAATAAAACCGCTGGTCAAGATTTTTGACAATGAACTGCTTTTCCACAATGGCACACTTGATTGTTGATTGTGGCTATTTGATAAGCAAAGGCCAGCCAACAATGAACGCCTAAAATAAATATTTATGTTCATATGTATGTAAACAAAATGGTTTTTATGCTATTGCAACCTATTCAACTGCGGCTGGGCGGAAAATTGGAGCTTTGTAGTGAATTAAGAAAACATTCAATTTCAACAAAACACGCGAATGAGTAAGAAAAATTAAAAAAATAAAACAAAAACAATGCATACGCTCAAAAAAGCGTGTGAAAATTAATGTACATGTAGTATTTATGTACGTATGTATGTTTTTAATTGTGAAAAAAAAATATTATTATGCTGCATACCAAGTAGGAATGTGCATACAACAACTGCATCAAGACGAAACGCAGTTACATGCCACTTTGAAGAGAGGTCAACAATCGAGTGAACTAAGGCCATAAGAGGTCAGTATTTAACTAAATTATATGCTTGTTTTATACTAATAATTTTGTCTATCCCGCTGTTGCTTAATTTGGAAGTAGTCACTTTCTAAATGTACGAGGTCGTACGAGCTGTTTATTTTGACAATGGTTGAATGGCATTTATTGGAGAATGGAAAGGAGAGCCCCCACCATTAACTTAACTCG
>NW_016160143.1:0-8227 GCF_001687245.7 Rhagoletis zephyria | reverse complement strand
TTTCTAATAGCTATTTGGTATGTTTAACATATGTACCATAAAAAAGTTAATTCATTGTATATTGTGAAGATCAGTGAAATTTGCTTTATATATTTAATTCAATTTGTATGCAAAAAAAAAATGCATTTCAGCAATACCAGACTACTTTTCCTACTACCTTTGCACAAAAGGGGATAAAATGGTTACCCGCTTTCTCCTTCCTTCTCAAATGCAACCTTACAAGGCAGTCGATTGACATAAATGTCAATATTTATGAAACCTTGCATTATTGAATCATGGTGCACTGGTACATATTTTATTAAGCGAAGGAAATTATGAATACGTTATTTATCAAAACTTGTTTCTAATATACATAGTTAAGTTGCAGTTTGAAAAAAATATAAGAAGAGGAAGTGATTTTATTGCAATTAAAAATTTTTGTGTTAAAAGTAATGCGAATTTTAAAAATTCGTAAAATTCGCAATCAGAAGCTAAAATAAAATGAAAAAAAACCAAAAGAGCTTCCTGCTTCTGATTATTAAAATTTTTATATGTTGGCAATTTTTACATGCAAATGACGATTTTTGAGAACCAAACTGATGATTTCTCACTTCAATTACCTGGCAACACTGGTCACGGTGCGGTTTCGCATCGCAAGCGAAATATAATAGCGAAGAGAAAAAGTAAAAATGAAATTAATTTATTATTTCTTTGTTTTCATTTTCAACTTTGGGTTTTGCACTATTTTCTCGTTATGCTTTTGTTTTTTTTTTCACTTTGGAACTTGAATTTGCATCGATGCGATTTGTTTTGTCGCCGGTGCACCTTCAACGATCGCTTCCGCGATAAGATGAGACTTCAGCTTAAGAATTAATGTGAACACACCGCTTGGTGTGGAATGCAATATACCGTTATGAATAAGTTAAAATTAAAAGACGTTAATAAAATGTTAATTGCTAATAATTCACGTGTCAGCATGCATTTTAATTCAAGAAGTGGGCATCATTATACCTAATTTAAAATTAAAAATAAGAATTGGCTGCAATATTTTGCTGATAATTTGGGCGAAATTCAGATGAGCAATTTAAATGCCGCTTGATGATAAAAAAAACTATTAATTTTCAATGTCGGCTTTTTTAATATGGAAAATGCAACCCTGATTTTTATTACCAATTTATAACCTACGAATTGTAACCTAGAACATAAGCAATTAAAAGCAATAAATTCCATATATTTATGTAATCAAAGCCTTACAACTAAGAGAAGAACAATTTGAGCTTTCAACTGGTGCTTAGCGGGTAAGTTTTCATCAAAGGCCAATATTTATATATGCTTATGGTAAAAGATTTAGTACGCGTTTAAAATTATTTCACCAGCAAAAGATATTATAACTAAAACACTTATGTATATCTAATCAACGAATTTCTGACTATAATTTTATTGAATAACTAACTGACAGGTCCACCGAGCTTCCAGTCACCAATTTCAGAAATGTAATGCCAGCTATTAATAACTTTTCAAGTAATTACACATATACTCGTACCCATGTCATGAGATTGGAAGTCTTCTACAGACGAAGTCCGGAAAATCTCTGAGCATGTACAAGTACTGCACAAATAACTAAAAGCCAGTCAAAAAAATAAAAATAAAAATTGTGCAGCCTATTTGTGTGAAAATGTTCATTTATGTATGAGTGTACACTAGGGTGGTCCAAAAACGCTTGTGAAAAAGTAAAGACGGAATTTTTATGCTCTCACCCGCTAGGACTGTTCTATACCAAAAAAAAACTATATCCCAATTTTTTTTTATTTTGAAATCAAAAAATTTTTAGAGGTCAAAGCGCCCAAAGTTTTCCATGTACTTTTAAGAATTCTATACCATTTCTACGAAAAGTTGTTTTTCCCCATATAAAAATACATGGAAAACTTTGAGCGCTTTGAGCGACCTGTTTTTGATTTCAAAATAAAAAATAGGGGTATATTTTTTTCGATATAGAGCAATCCTAGGGGATGAGAGCAATACAATTCCGACTTTATTGTTTTTGGACCACCCTAATGTGCCCGCCAAGTGAGTGCGTGCGGCAACTGTGACGATCACTTTAAAAAAGTTGTCTATTAGTCGGGATCATTGTGACAGCAATCGGTTTGACAATCTATCGCTTCAGTGGCACTCAACGCAACTTCATTCTAAAACGTTGCAGCAGAGATAGCTGCTTCGAAAAACAACTCGTTCAAACGATTGCTAACACGCTTTCGACACATTAATCACCAGCTACAACAACAGCTGATCATTGCTGACAACAAGTCTACAAATAAGTATATAACACACTTTCAGCACCGGCTTTAGGGTAGGGGCGCTTGGGTTTAGAGGGCGCTATGAAAAGCATCAGAGGATCCGCTCTCAGTTAAGTTGAATGGTTTCTTTAGCCGATGTTTCTTAACAAATCGACAAGGGACTATTGAGCAGATATAATTGATATAATGGTGAGGTCTGTTTTATCACCCATTTCATTCCTTTTATTTCTACAAAATATTGATTTAGATTTCTTCCGAAGAAAGTATTTTCAAGTCATTCTAGACTCGAGATTCGGATTCGTGATAGAATGAGTACTCGTTTCGAAAAAATAAAAATAAAATCGATCAATTTCCAACCTATGTCAAAATCGAATCTGGATTCAAAGTCGAACATTGATGTTAAGACATCCAAAGCCTTACTTCAGACTAGTACGATTCTTTGCTAAGATAGTAAAAAGTCTTTCGTAAGACAAATGAAAGACAGAAGGCGATTGTTATTCTGTCACAAAAGTCTTAGAAAAAAATTTATTTAGTTCGCGTCACTCCATCACTCGCAATGACCGAGTGGACAAAGCACAGGCGTGCCAATCAAGAGATCCGAATTCAAGTCTTGATGCAGCGATTTTTTTTTTTTATTTTTCTTTATCATTTTTATTTTATTTAAATTTTCAGATGTCTTAATTTTAAAAAAGGAAATATTTATTTTTTAATATAATTTAATTTTTAAAAACTAATTTTATGTATTGCTTTTCTTTTACAATTTTATTTATTTTTGGTTTGGTTATTATTATTTTAAGAAGAATTGTTTTTTTAATGTCATTTAGTTTTTACGAATACATTTGTTTTTTAATTTTAAAATTTTTTTGTTTCGTAAAGTTTCTTAAATTTCAAGATTTTGTTAAGTAAAAAAAAATATATTTTTTAATTTAATTTATTTTTTAGAAATTTATTTTATTTATTTTTTCTTTTATATTTAATTTATTATTCATTTGTTAATTTCATTTTCTTTTAATTTTTTAGATTTTATTGTTTTTAAAAAAGTTTATTATCGTATTAATTTTTTTAACTGTTTCTTTTTACTTTTTTAACAAAAATATTTTTAATCTAATTAAATTTTTAAGTATCTACTATTTCTTTCTTTCCTTTTTATTCTTTATTATTTTTAATGTTTTAAAACGAAGAATTTATGTTTTTTAATTCATATTAATTAAAAAAAAAACCGATTGCTAAAAGGCGAACAGCATAACGCTAATACCTCTTCATTAGCAGAGCATTCAAGATAGTTGCCAGAATTGACAATTGTCTTACGAAAGACTGTGGTGAGTTGAAAGATAGTTGCCACACAATGGTGTTTTTTTATAACTTTGGGAAATTTTAAAATAGAATGTTCATATTAGATGCAATGGACGTTGGCGTCAAGTATTACATATCTGTACAGTTTCAAGAGTGTACCACGAAATTAAAAAAAATGGCAGCATGCAGAATTTCTGTCGCAGCTATTTTGTAATTTTTAAAATTTTACGACTTTTTTTCTATTTTTTAAAATTTAGGGTACTTGAAAACGTTAAAATTAAACGGTTCAAATGTCCTTCCTGCCAAAACGATGGAATCTAGTGTAACAAAAGTAGTGTGTTACCAAACAAAAAAAAAATTATATTGAGTAAAATATGACTATGATTTGAGAAACTAATTCTACATGAAGAAAGTAATATATATGTACATAGGTACTTATATGCATAAGGAAAACTGTGTAAAAATCTTCCACGCCAATATTTAATTACTTTTAAATATTATGACCTTTAAGTTAAGTTAAGGCGTGCGGGTAAACGTGTTAAATGAACTACGGGTATATGAGCATGAGTGGTTATTTTTTTTTTTTTTTTAGTTTAAATATGTATATTTTTTAAGTTTTCATTTAAATACAATTTCGCGGTGGAATCTTGTTTTTTTGTACAAAACTGAAGATAATGCATTTTCTAAGATAGGAATAACACCATCTCGTGAGATTTGCTCATATATTCTTACTTTGAGAAAACATAAGATACTCGTAGAGCAACATTTTTTGCGCAACTGCACGCCTTTGTTAGGATTAGTTGGGAAACAAACTTTAAAAATTGCTGTTTAGTGTTTTTTTGGTATGTTTTTTTTTTGCCTTAAATATTTCGTTAAATTAAATAAGAGGCCGAATGGAGGGCGCTTGAATGATTAAATCCGGCCCTGTCTACGGCAATGAATGTTTCCCTCTCATTCATTGAATATTGTTGTTGGACTGGCTGAGGCTGTTGCCACGTGCGATTTGTTTACATTGTAGGCAATAGATGGTGGAGCAACTTTGCTGTAAACAGGTAACATAGAAGGCGATGTTGTATTGCATTATAACTAACCGGTAGCGGGTTTGGTAGCAACTGGATAGTGACTAGCAGACAGAAACCAAGTTTGGTAGTATTTCGTTTTATTTATTTTATTTTTTTTTTTTTCAATCTTGTTTTGGAAGAGCGTTCCTTCGTTATCAACAAGTTAGCCATTTGGTCACGTCCGCATAGTGAAATAATTAATTCCATTTCACAACGTCTCTATAAACAAATTGTGTTTTGCTTGTTTAGGATATTTATGTATTTAAAAAACAAGAAATTCTAGAGCGGCATTTCCGAAATACCATTCGCTTTTCTTTAAGTGGCTTACGGTCGTAAACCCTGTTTTAATTGTTGAATCAAGTCAACATAAATTTCAATATTCCTCAATATTAGGCGCAGCTGCTTTGAAAACATGTTATTCTGTAGTTTTTTTTTATTATATAAGAAAATGTATTTTTAAAAAACATGTATATCCACTAAATATTCATGTCTTATTAAAACTCCGGCGTACTAAATTATAACCGGTGGATATAAGCAAGAAGGGGAATACAAAAAAAAAAAATCGTCTACGTTTAAAATTCAAACATCTAAGGGATAGTAGCAGTGGTAATCAGTTCACTACCTTGTAGCAGCCAAGATGCATAGACGCCTCGATGAGTTAAAAAACCAACGGATAGCTCAACGTTGAAAAAGCAATCAAGCTGCGTCCAAACATTTCGCCGCTCTACTTCTACTCGTGGTCGCAGAGAGTATCTCTCAATAAACGGACAACGGTGAGCATTTTTTTTTTAAGAAAATCTTTTCTTAAATCAGTTCAAAGTATTAAAACAAATTAATTTCTATAAAAAATTACTATTACCGCCATTTTTCAACAAAATCAGTCGAACTTTTCCCACGGTGCACAGTGTCGCGATTCCATATAGGCTGCGGCCAAAAATAGTAATCGTAAATAAATATGGTGAAAATTAAGTAGCTGTCACGTCCTCTACACTAGTGCGCGAAAATACTAAATGTGCTTCGGTGTTGATCAAATTTGATGCGTAGCTTTATATTATCAAAAAATTTCTAAATACAAAATTTGATAAAGATCGGCCTACTACCACGCCTACAAGGCACACAATATTGACGCAAATGGTTAGACCAACTAAAACACAAATGCATTTAATTTGATTTTAAAGAAATTTCATATGGGTTTTTTTGTAGTAAAACAATTTCGAAAAGCTTAAACCTCCGCATTAATAAAAAAAAATCAATCGCTTTACCGTATGTATATATATTACCGTGTAATTGGCATCAACATTTTTTTTCACCATCGAATTTTACTACTTTTGGCCGCAGTCGCGGCACTGTGCGGTAAGCCTCCAAGGAAACAATTACATTTTAACGAGGTCGAAAATACTGATACAATGAGGAATTCAATTCTGCCGCTTAAAGCAAATATGATAGCTAAAGTTCAAGAGCTATTGGGATCAGTGTTTTCCATCGGAAAAAAGTTCCTTCCAAAACGGATCAAAATCTAACAAAAATTTGAGCTTTCAAATTATTTTATGCAAAAAATCCATGGGGAGGCCTTGAAGGCCACCGACAAGTTTAAAAGAAATGGATTTTAGATTGATACTGAGTGGTGCGATTCGGAAATCATTGAGGAGCAGAGTTCTAGACACAAGTGTATTTTAGGATAGTACGCCACCATTACCTCATACTGAGGAGATCCTATAAGGTTATGGCCTCTATATCGAAGATAATTGAGACTACCTTCCCAGCCAAGGTATGTGCAATCCTCAAGGCCATAGACTTCTTCTTTTTATTTGGGTGCTGTAACCGCTTTGGCGATTTTCTGTGATTCTGCTTTGGATTTCGTTGCTGACATTATTATCGGTGTTAACGTTGGTTCCCAAGTAAACGAAATTCGCTATTTTCTCGAAATTATAACTGTCAACAGTGACGTGGGTGCTAAGGCACGAATGTACTGACTGTTTATTTGATGACAGGAGATACTCCGTCTTGTGCTCGTTGACCATCAGACCCAATCGAAGGCAAAACAGCCTTAGCGGTTCTTATTTCCGATGATGTCCAAGTCATCAGCATATGCCAGAATGGTACTCTCTTGGGCAGCAGCTTTGTTGGTTTTCGTACCTCGTCATAGACAGGTGATGGAACATCGACTCATTTATCATTGACTACGGGCACGTGTTCGTCTTCTCTACAGCTTTCAGTGCTTACCATTCAGCAGAGTGAAAAAGTTTGCCTTCCATAATTTGAGTATTTTCTGGACATCAGTGTCTAAGTCGCCATGGTTGCTCTCACAGAAGTTCGCCCTGCTCTTGAAACCTTCCGTAAGGCGCCTAACTCTCTGGTAAAATTTTCGGACGTGTTTTCTGACGACCAGCATTTCAAAATCTTTGCACTCACGTTTTTCTGCCTCTCTCTTCCAATTGCGATAAATACGTCTCGCTTCCCTCTTCAGTTCCCTATAGCAGTTCCACATAGCTCGCGTTGCGTGAGCTTCTTGAAATTCGACTACTTCTTCGGCCAACCAAGGCCATGGACCACTTGTTGGAAAATAGCTGGATATGCAGCTTAGAGTCCTTAGTGACAGCCAAGCTGCATTCAAAGCTTGTTCGGCGGTGCAAGTCTCGACTAAAATATATTGGAAATAGTAGAAAACTTATCTAACTCTGGATGCCAGCTCACTCGGAAATTCTTGGCCAGAGAGAGTTCAGACCAGATATGCCGCGTTCCACAACCAGTTACGAACACTCACTTTCGTCCATTGCTGCCACCGTCAGAGGCTTCAGTGCCGAGGGTTTGTGCTAAATATTTATTTGCATTGAACAGACTCACAGTGGTCGGAAACACCAAGCTAGCCGGAAAAAAGTTAAATTTTTGAGCACAGCGGGAGAAAATATTTTGCCAGAGGTACGTTTGCAATTGTCCACAGTGCATAACGGTACAATTATTTCACCTCAACTCGTTGTAGTTGCTTTGATTTATTGCTTTTAAAAGAGGCAAATGAAATGAACTGCTGATCTTCATATAATAGTTGATTTTTAACAGCGCAAGTAAAGTGAGTGTACAAAAATACAAAAACTTTGTTTCAAATATTTTTTGGTGATAAGGTGAAAAACGTAAGTCTAAGAATTAATACCACTAAAAATATATGTTAAAAATCGTATTTTTTGTAGTCTAAAATGTATTTTTGTACAATTGTACCTTATCGTAAAATTTTGTTTTATTTCCCAACTTCTATTAAAGTTTTAATTAGTAATCCACTCGTATCAACCTTTACTTTTGCTTTTATTGTAACCTGTATGTTAATAACTTGTGAGTTATTTCATTATTGGCTGCCAAAATCTGCCTAAACACTCATTATTTCGTTTTCATAAAAATGTCGATCCAAAGGAGTGAACTTTTCAATGTTTGGTGTGGCGAAAAGCAGAGACAATAAAAAAGAAGATGCTATTTTAGAACATATTTATAATAAAACTGAAGTAGAGAATAGAGAAAGTGAGGGTTTCCGCAATAGTTTGATGCGAGCTGTCAGTGGGTTTTTATATATTTTAAGAAAGAAATGGGCGCAGGATGCAAGCGTACTGTCTC
>NW_016160142.1:68725-69607 GCF_001687245.7 Rhagoletis zephyria | reverse complement strand
ATCCTCATATATATGTATATATATTTTATTTGTTTGGACCTTTTTTTTTCTTTGCACGATTATAAAACTGCGAATATATTCCCGAACTAAGACCGCACTGCGTCGAATTTCAGAACCGCAACTTTTGAACCCGGTTTTCTTCAGTATGGTCCTTTTATATCTTTCCCTACCAANCTATTTCGTATCAAGTTCTTACTTATGTACACATAAGTAAATAAAAGAAATGCTGTTTAAGCCGAGCATTCACATATACACACACACTCATGACTGCTTAACCGAACCATCAGTCTAGCGGGCTTTCTCACTCCAACACGCTACTTTCTTTGGGACATCATTGTGGTTAACAGAGGTTCGATTGCCTTCTAGTTTTGTATGTTCGATCGAGTTCGAACGCTTACAAATAAACGCACACCAACGTAGCTGGCAAGCAGCTGGCGTTACAGACGGCGAGTGAGAATTTCTATATATCGGTGCAGCGGGTGCATAATTTTCGTGTATACTCGATCATCTAACAAAACCCGTTTTGCATCATTCTCTTTATACGAGCAGAAGTATTGTTCGTTAGCGACTGAGCTCAAGACGAACATGTTGGCCACAACACCCGATTGCTTTTCATACATGCTTGATTGGGTTCGGGTGCTTTGCNTTTTCATACATACTTGATTGGGTTCGGGTGCTTTGCAGCTCAATATACCCGGGTGTTCGAGTTTCAACCCGAGTGTGCACAAAATTTTCTTGATTGGCTTATGGCGTTTACGTTTCTACAAAAAATGTTGCCTTCTCATCGCGGTGTTCTATAAGCCATTAAATTTTAGTATAATTAATCGCGCTGATTTAATGTAACACTTTTTACGCACGCTCTTGAAGATGTTCTCCAATTTA
>NW_016160142.1:55732-65045 GCF_001687245.7 Rhagoletis zephyria | reverse complement strand
CTGCATACTTATAAACTCTGATTTAAAATATTGAAGTTTTTATAATAGTTTCTAGAATTCTACTAAATTACCAACACAGTTAGAAACGTGAATTTATTTGTTTATGTTATAATACCTATGAGCCATCCTTAAATAAAAAATTTACGAAAAATATTTAGCATGAAAATCATTGTGAATATTTAAAATTCTATATGTTCTTATTAGATGCAGGGGAGTCTATGTATTACATTTCAATACACTTAATACAATTTAACGCTGAGCTATCACAAATAAGCATTCAATATATCACCGTTTTTCTCCTTTTTTTACACGATTTAGTTTAGATTTTTAATTATAAGTATCCCAGAAATACCCATTATACGTAACAAATATAAATTATTTTTACGAATAACAAAAAGAAAAAAAGGAATAATTGACACTTTATGTTCCTAATTTTAAAGCACAGTTCGCCTCAAAAAGTAAATTAGTGCAAATCAAATAACTCTTTAAACATAAAATGAAGTATATATTTTTTATTTACAAAATTGTGTGCGTGCTTATTTAAAGAAAAGGCTCTGTACTATACTTCTAAGAACCAGCTCAAAACTAACCAAATTATTTCTAGTTCGGAGGCACCTCTTTTTGAACTATCTAGGAACTGTTGTTATATGAACTGTCTCAGAGCCATCTAAGCCAGAGTCAGCTCAGAACAAGTTCAAAAGTTCTGCAGAGGGCGACAATTGTCACTTCGTAGGACATCGCCATGTTAAAAAAGACAGTTGAAAGCATTGAGTTGAGATAAATGAAGAACCAGTACCGACCCTTTTCAGACTAGCTCAGCTCAAGTTCTGAACCAGTTTGATTTGCTGCAGGGTACCTACATAGTTTTAGGCTGTGTGTTCTAATATATACACACACACCATTCCACGACAAACTATACGAAATAGATGCACAAACATTTTTGTCTACTTCGCTTCTAATTTTTTTCAGTGCGTATGCACAAGCACAAAGCAACAACATTTTCATATGCTTTGTTGGAACATATTGGCGCCAGTTACCTTCAGCGTAAATTTCATTGTTGTCCTGCATTTTATCGCAATGTTCGGGTGTCCGTTTCATTGTTACATAAATTTTCGGATTAGCTGCGGGTGTCCGAGTGTGGTGTTCGCTTGTGCTCACTTTATAGCGAGGGTGGTCGAACAGACTGGTTCGTACTCAAATCAGCTGTCGGGTGTGCATCTCGATCTAACACATAGTAGCCGAGTGTGGCGTTCGCTTGTGCTCGATTTTTAGTGAGGGTGATCAAAAAGGCTCGATCATACTCAAAGCTGCTCTCTGATCGGTTGAAGCCAGCATTCCCACCCGCGGCGGGTTAAGTCCCGGGCTTCCGTTTCAGGCTTTTCCTACCCAAATTGGTAGGGTTTGTTCTCGTTGGTAGGATGGTAGGACGCTTAAAATTTTGGTCGTTTTTTTTTTTCTAAAACAGAAAAAATCTCTGGTTTGTTGCAGTGTGTCACTTTGTGGGCACTTTGAGGGGCTTGCCAAATTGGAACTATCGCATTTTTACCCTCATTCTGTTTCTTAGATAGCTCCAACTGTTTGCCATTACATCAAATACCTCTAAAAAAAATCTCGTTGCTTACTGGTATAGACAAAATTTGGATTGGGCTTGAAATCCCAAAATCGAATTCCCCAAAACAAAATCCCCAAAACAGAACCCCCAAAATCAAAATCCACAAGATCAAAATCCCCAAAATCAAAATCCCCAAACATCAAATCCCCATGGTTTGTGTGAAATGCGTTTTGATTAGGTCTAAAATCGCGGCATTTCACACAAACCATGGGGATTTCATGTTTGGGCCATATTGACCTTCAAAGTTATTTTAGTATTGAACTTTTTTCTTAAGAGACAGACATACATACATATGTAAGTATATACATAGAACAAAAATTGAAATAAGAGATAACAATTCATATGTACACAATTTTATAAGACAAAAAACAAAAAACAAAAAACCGATATTCTTGCTTTTTATTTTTAGAATGCCATCTGCATGTAAGCGTATCCCTCAACAAATAACAAATCATTTTCTTTATTGGATTTTTCACGTTTACCTCCATTTTATATATTGTACAAAAAAGAATTTCCACAATGCAGACTTTTCAATGACTTCTTTGGATTTGATTTATTGAACGTACTTACAAATAAGCGATAACAAGTAAAATAAGGCAAAAAGTGAGCCGTAATATAGATAACGGCACATTTTATGTTTTTTATTGAACGAATTACCACGCTCTCGATTTCCCTCTACTGCAGTCAAATGCAGAAGTTTTCTCATGTTAATACAAACAATTACTTTACAACAATAAAACCAGACAAGAACAAGAAGATGCATCTTAGCAATTAATTGTCTTCACATCCACTTCGGTAGTTTTGGTAAACTGCTAGTTGGTACTAAGTAATTTTATTAACTGTAAACGTCATTCTCAGCTTACTTTTGTTAGCTTGGTAAACTACGAGTAGGTATGGTTATCAATAGCTGACTCGTAGCTTTTCCCTACAAAAAAATAAATAAATTGTAACAGAAAATTTTATAAATTTTACTTATACGCGCTATGCATTTCGACAGCGGGCAGATTTAAAATTGAATAAATATCGAACAGCTGATTGCAGTCTACCAACTATCAGAAAAATTACCAAGCTTGCTACCAAGATAGTTCGGTAATCGGTAAACCGAAAATAAAATAATTTTACACAAACAAAATACACGTGGAAAAATTACCGAACACCGATTACCAAGCTCGGTATGAAGACCCCTATAATTTTTTTACATGCTGATATATATAAACCTTGGGGATTTAAATTTGGGGATTTTAATTTTGGGGATTCTGTGTTTGGGGATTTTTTTAAACTGGGGATTTTGTGTGTGGGGACTGCATTTCTGCAGCCTCTCTCCCTTTGCCGGGGTTTTGTGAAAAACGACTCAGCAAATTGACTGCAAAGCTGATATCTGGACGAGTATTTTGGGCTGCATACAGAAGACAACCAATTGCCTCCATATATAGAACATTTTCCATATCTTTCTTTGCGTCTTCAGTTTGTGGACACATTTCTGCAGTTAGCTTTTGCGACAAGTCGAGTGGTGTTGAAATAGCATTACAATCGTCCATTCCGAAACGTTTCAATACACTGCAGATATATTCGGACTGATCAAGTTTAATAAGCTTCTTTACCTCATCGCATTGAACTCGCATGCCAAGCACCGATGAAGCTGAACCCATGTCTTTCATTTTAAATCTAGAAAACAACTCGTTCTTAATACGCTGCGTAGCCTTTTTGTCATTGGAAAACACCAAGACATCGTCGACGTAAACCGCTACATACTCCATAGTACATTCGTTCACGCAATAGTAGATGCATTGATCGACATCACTTCTAATCGTCATCGTCATCGTAGCCCTCAGGCTGCTTCTTGTACACTTCTTCTTGAAGCTCGCCATTCAAGAATGCAGTTACCGCATCTAATTGATGCACTGACAAGTCATACTTCACCGCCATTGCGAACAAAAATCGTAGTGAATTGTATCTCACCACAGGTGAAAATGTTTCCGAATAGTCAATGCCCTGTTTCTGCGAGCAACCCTTTACAACCAGCCTTGCTTTGTAACGAACAAGCGCACCATCAGCATTACGTTTAACTTTAAAAACCCACTTCGAATTTATAGCTCTTTTACCCGCAGGCAAATTCGTTAGCACCCAAGTGTTGTTTAATTTAAGAGAATCGATCTCCTCTTGCATCGCGCGTTTCCAAGCTCACGCTTCAGCACTACTTAACGCCTCTGCAACACTAACAGAGTCATCAGTATCAGACACCGCACTCAACAACAAATTATTTTTTGCCTTGCCTGCAATACGCTCCGAACGACGGATTGGACACATTTTGTGGTTGTAAATTGTGCACTGAACAGCTACTTCGTTTTCATCAGTAGTATCATAGTCACTGTCTGAAGATTCTTTGACATCTGACAATTCATTTTCATTTTCCTCCCCTGAATTGTCAACGTCGCAAGCTTCCCTTGCATCTCCAATATCAACAAACAAATTCGGTTCTGTATGCTTTGTTGAGTAGCTTGTATTTTCTAAAAACGTAATGTCACGGCTCACAATAAATTTAAAATCAGATTTTCGGTAAAGTCTGTATGCTTTAGAATCAGTGCAGTACCCTACAAACATACACTCATCTGACTTGGCATCAAGCTTCAACCGTTTCTCTTTCGATATTTGAACCATCGCCGTACAACCAAATATGCGTAAATGCTTCAAATTTGGTTTTACACCAGACCATATTTCCTCCGGACTTCGATTTTTGCCTCTACAAGGAATGCGATTTAATAAGTACGCTGCTGTATTTGCAGCTTCTGCTCAGAATATGTGTCCCAGACCAGAATCTAGCAACATGCACCTGACCCGTTCAATCAATGTGCGGTTCATCCGCTCAGCCTCACCGTTTTGTTCGGGCGTGTATGGAGCGGTCTTTTGATGAACAATACCACATTCGCGCGTTAACTTTATAAACTGCTCATTGCAATATTCAGTGCCATTGTCTGTTCTTAGCACTTTAATTTTACGGCCACACTGTGTCTCGACTTCGCTCTTGAATTGCTTGAATTTCTCAAATACGGCGGATTTGCGCACGATTGGTATAGCAAAACCTTTCGAGAAAAATCATCAACAAACACCAACAAAAATCTTGCACCGCTAAACGACTTTGTGCTAATTGGACCAAGAACGTTGCAATGTACTATTTCCAATAAATTTTGTGCGCGTGTTCCAGCAGATTTATAAATTGTTCTAGTTTGATTACTTTTACAGCATACAATACACCCTTTATCATTTTCGCCGCTGTAATTAACTCCAACTGTTGAATTCTGCACCTGCTTCATGCTTTGTTTACAAATATGCGCCAACCTACGATACCAAAGCTCGAAGCTGTCAATCGTTGTCATTGCTCTACCAACTGAAATTTTTTCGCAGTCTAACTTATACAAATCGTTATGCGCATATGCTATTGCAATCAATTCGCCCTTCGAATCGAAAATCTTACACTCATTGCCTTCGAACACCACCTTTTTACCGCAAAGTTTAGGAACATACTCCCCATTTCGAACATTAGTTGCAATTTTTCTTTTGTTTACGTTCAGAATTAGGCTGACATCGCCTACACTTTTGACAGTCACTCGTTCTTTGTTTGCCAAAATCACTTCGCTGTGCTCTGGCGCTCTCTCGTTTATAAGCAACCGCTGATCATTTGTCATATGTGACGTTGCGCCTGAGTCGACGTACCACAAACTTCCGCCGCTCTGAAAGTGAAAGCATGAGTTTGCTAATAGCGTGTTGGAAACCATAGCCGTCCTGTTTTTACCTTCGCTCACATTAGCTTTCTTCGACTGCATAGTCTTGCGACACTCTTTACGCATATGGCCTTCTTGGCCACAATTAAAGCATCGAAACTTTTTCTTATTAGAATTTTTGTCACCCTTTTTCTGTTGGATATTCTTTGAATACAAAGCATTGTCCGCAGAATCTTTGCTGCACATGAACCAACGACTACAGATCACCTAATCAGCCATCGTTGTATTTGTAATCGATTTTCAGAAAAAAGTTTTCGTAGCGTTTTTGACGTTTTTCGGTTTTGTTTACACCGTCTTCTACCTCTTCGTAGCGATTGAATGTGTTTTCTGCAGCGATTTTAATTATAAATTTTGGTTTATTACATATTTATGATATAAAATAAAGTGCTGTGTGATCGGAACAAGTTTGTGCGTATGTTTGGTTTGCCAAAAGGCGTAAATTTGCGTGAAAAGTGGGTGCACGTTTGTGGCCAGAACGTTGGCATTGAAAAATCGACCCGTGGTACCCTGCAGCAAAATTTAGGGACAGTCTGGCAAAGCGCTAGTTCCGCCCCACAAATTTCAGAACTGTCTCTGAACTACTGCAAAAGGGATGCAGAGCTGGACGGTTGAAACTCATATGTTGCTAGTTGCGCTGTCATCAATGTTACTCATCCTGGTCATGTGAAAGCTGACAAGAGATGCTATACTATATTTTTTCGATTTTTTAGTCCCTAAAACTAATAGCAAACTGTTTTCGTTTATTTAATATGTAGTTCTCTACATAGTTTATGCGGCAACTGCTAAAATATTTCCAAAAAAGTCGTTACTGGTATCATTAAAGTATTGATTTCGATGAAATTTAGTTTGTAGTCTTTATTTTATTAGAAAAACCTAAATATAAAATATGGAGAAGATTGGATTACTATAACGTTCAAAACTCACAAAAAATGTGGGCCCAGTCATTAAATGTGATAGAATTTCGGGTAACTTTTGTTTCCTGCTTTCCACTCTCAGAAAACAAAGGTTATACAATAAAATGACTTAGGTGTCAATACTCGCTTTTTCCCAATATCTGGTGGGATTTTTTCATTGTTTGAAAAATTCTTTTCGCTAAATTATGCAAAAAGAAGCTGAAAATCAAAAATTAAGAAAATCAAAAATTACATATATTTGCAAAGTCGCGCGCAAAGATCAAATTATATATTCGAAAACTACATAAAATTCTCTAAAATATTACTCTAATTTCAAGACCTGACGGACCGGTAACACACACACTTTTTTTACTAATAATCTTTATAATCTACATTTCAAAGTAAATTTTTTGGTAAGGAAATAGGAAAATACCAAATAAATGATAAATACCTTCACCTGAATATTCCACGACATTTAGATAATTAATTACAATTGAAAAAGAAACACTTTCTGTAATGGGTTCAGCGCCAAATGCAACTAAACTGATTAGTCGGTATCGCGCCCATTCCCGTATTTTTTTGGAAATGTATCGTTCGTGAAGAAGGGGGGTGAGTAAATAATGTAAAATTTGGTACTTATGACTTTTACTATTCCCTCTCTAAGTCAAACCGGTTTTTTTTACCAACTGTCACCATGACTTTTTTCTACCTGCCTCCATATATTCGAAACACTGTGCGCCATTTCCTTTTTAAATATTCACAATATATTTAGAGTTAAAATTTGTTTGTTATTATTTTATAAAACAAATCATGATGCTTGA
This sequence comes from Rhagoletis zephyria, assembly GCF_001687245.7. Lineage (NCBI taxonomy): Eukaryota > Metazoa > Arthropoda > Insecta > Diptera > Tephritidae > Rhagoletis > Rhagoletis zephyria. The sequence goes on along the minus strand of NW_016160142.1, from coordinate 57,940 downwards.
AACAAAATCATATAAACCGTGTTTCAAAACTTTATATAAAACAAAGTTAAATTTAACGATTTTTCATTAAAATTTTTTACTTTGTAATCAAATTAAAAAAAAAAATAAACATTTTTAAATAAAATATAAAAAATAAAGATTTTTTTTATTATAACTATTTCGAGTATTCAAATTTTAGTGTAGTAAAGTGTAATCTTGCATCTTAAACGAAAATATTTAAATTGGAGAATATCTTCAAGAGCGTGCGTAAAAAGTGTTACATTAAATCAGCGCGATTAATTATACTAAAATTTAATGGCTTATAGAGCTGCATACTTATAAACTCTGATTTAAAATATTGAAGTTTTTATAATAGTTTCTAGAATTCTACTAAATTACCAACACAGTTAGAAACGTGAATTTATTTGTTTATGTTATAATACCTATGAGCCATCCTTAAATAAAAAATTTACGAAAAATATTTAGCATGAAAATCATTGTGAATATTTAAAATTCTATATGTTCTTATTAGATGCAGGGGAGGCTATGTATTACATTTCAATACACTTAATACAATTTAACGCTGAGCTATCACAAATAAGCATTCAATATATCACCGTTTTTCTCCTTTTTTTACACGATTTAGTTTAGATTTTTAATTATAAGTATCCCAGAAATACCCATTATACGTAACAAATATAAATTATTTTTACGAATAACAAAAAGAAAAAAAAGGAATAATTGACAATTTATGTTCCTAATTTTAAAGCACAGTTTGCCTCAAAAAGTAAATTAGTGCAAATCAAATAGCTCTTTAAACATAAAATGAAGTATATATTTTTTATTTACAAAATTGTATGCGTGCTTATTTAAAGAAAAGGCTCTGTACTATACTTCTAAGAACCAGCTCAAAACTAACCAAATTATTTCTAGTTCGGAGGTAACTCTTTTTGAACTATCTAGGAACTGTTGTTATATGAACTGTCTCAGAGCCATCTAAGCCAGAGTCAGCTCAGAACAAGTTCAAAAGTTCTGCAGAGGGCGACAATTGTCACTTCGTAGGACATCGCCATGTTAAAAAAGACAGTTGAAAGCATTGAGTTGAGATAGATGAAGAACCAGTACCGACCCTTTTCAGGCTAGCTCAGCTCAAGTTCTGAACCAGTTTGATTTGCTGCAGGGGAGCTATGCTTTGAGCTAGGCACATATGAATGCATGCTCATATGTGCAAGCGAGAGATTCAGCTAGTAAGAATTTTAAGTAAATATGTATTGTAGTAAATAAGTAGTACATAAGATGTTAGAGTATAAATAAGATGATTTCAATAAAGAACAGGACAGATTATGTTATGCGACATGCGAAGTTGCATCTAAAAACAAAACTCGTTTTATTTAGTACTAAAACCTTCGTTATGGCGATCCTGCCAGTCTGCTTTATTTTCAGCAGACTAGCTTGATCCTGGCTACTTCTAAAAAACACCAACGCAACAAATAACACTGTGCTACAAAAAACAAAAAAAAAAAACACAGTGTAATTGACGTTTCAATATAATGCGGTGGATCATAATTTGGACAATACGAAGGAATACATTAGTAAATATGCTCGAAAAATCATCAATTTTGACTATCAGGAAATATATCAGTACAACATAAAGAATGATCGCAAAAACTATTTAAAATCTGCAGTTAACAGAGGAAAATTAATTCAAACCAAAGGAACGGATGCAATTGGTTCAATCAATTATAAGCTGCTATCAATAAGTTATGTAATGTATGTAAAAAAAAAATATATAGAATAAGTTTTAATATTTAGAACTCTTCGGCGTTTACCGCCGGCCAAGTAGCAGATTCCTGCTTAGGGTAACTAATAAGTAATTTTTTTTTTACCAAATTAATAAAAAAAAAAAAATTTTAAAAGGAAGATTTTAAGCTTCATAATAGATTTTTTTTTTTTGGCTTTCCTTAAATTATATAATTTTTTTTCCTTTCTTCTTCTTCACTCCCTCCTTGTTCTCATGCAAGAAATCTCCCAGGAGTTTGACTCCATTTTTGATAGATGGGAGAGGTTCGCATTAGAGGCAGAGAGGGAAAATCAAGATCCTCCAAGAGTAACTGAGGAGGTTCCTCAAACCTCCGAAGTTGTACAAACAGGGCCGCAACCGATAACTATCGAGGAATATCGGCGGCGAAACAAATTACAAAGACGGGTGGAAGAACCAAAGATTCCACC
>NW_016160142.1:0-50571 GCF_001687245.7 Rhagoletis zephyria | reverse complement strand
TCAGTGAAGTCACCAACACACACACAACCATTTCTAATGTGGAGCTACAAGCAATGCATCCACAGACATATCTACATGTACCAAGCGTGAAGGTGCTAGCAGCGCAGTCGTACATATTTACATACATAGAGCTAGCGCATGCACCAGATATAGCTTGTGCCGCTTGTGTGTTTAGCGTGTGAAAATAACAAAGTAAGGAATTTGTTTATGCTGCGAAAATGCATAACACAGGCGTGTGGCTTTGTTGTTGTTAGTGACTTATTCTGATATACTACAGAGTGCTTGATACTCATTAGGCAACCCAGCGACAACTTCGTCACCTATATTTAGACCTGCATTTTGCAGCTTGATTGAAGTCATTATTACCTCGTTCACGTAATCCTGAATGGATTGGAATTGCTCCAGCTTCAACTGCACCAGCTTTTTCAAAAGCTCTACCTTGCGAGTTAAACCACTGTCTTCATATGCTGCCATTAACGAGTCCCATGCATCTTTTGCACTTTCGACGTTTGCTATGTGCGAGAAATTACTCGGCTCCACCATGAGTGTAATTTCTGCCAGCGCCCGTTCATTTGCGTCACGATCCTTTTCCGAAGAATTCTCAGACAAACCATTTTGTGTTATCTTCCAGCAACTTTTCAACACGTAGTAGGATTTGGCGTTCCTTCGCCATACGTCGAAGTTTTCGCGTCCACGTAATTTTTCAAAAGGAAAGCTTAGTGTTCGTGTTACCATTTTAGTTGATTTAACTTTTTAAATATTTTTTTTTTGCGATTAGTGAATAAGCCCATAACCTATTGAGCAGAGATAGACACGCGCAGTTACAATGTAAGATGGCGACTGACTTTATTAAGTATATAAGAAACATGTAATATAATGGAATAATGGAAAAAAGAAAAGTGATAACTAGAAATGCTAGATTTATATTATTTTACAATACTCGTAAGTTTACGAGGCTTTAATGGGAACGCCCCCTTTGTGAAAAGGTGTAAATAGGTGCGTAAACTGACTATTTAACAGATCAACCAGGATTTGTTGAAGTAATTTTTGTTTCATAGTAGTTTCCATCACATCCCGCCATCTTGTCTCTATCACTCTTGGCTAGAATACTATTAAAAATGCTGAAAATTAGCAGAAAACCTAAGTCAATACATTTAGTGGATAAAATTCATTCATTTTATTCGCTCATTATTTTTTCATTATTTTATCATGCATTTTAGTATACAAATTTCGGCCCCTCGGTAACACTGAAGTTTACGTGGTCGTTTGCGCATGAAATTTGCCTCGTAATTTTACGAAAAGCTCGTAAATAGACCTCCATACAAAATTGGACAGTTCTTTTACGAGGCTCGAAATACAAAATCACATTTTCCCGCTTTTTATAATCGAAACTGTATGGTGGAAAGTGTGTTCTAATATCTATTTGATACACAAAAACTGATCACGGCTGTACTTTTTGCTGATATATTACATACATATGTTCCATTTAGTTAAACAATATAAGAATATTGTGGTATGTACCACAAAAACGTATATTTTCTATAAAAAATCATAACTCAGAAAAAAAAATTTTCGTTATTAGAGATTTGGGTTGATTGTAGTTCAAAGTGTCTCTTTCCCGATAAAAAAAGCTTGAGGGGGAAAAAAATACACTTTTTGAGAAATTAAATAAATAAAAAAATTTGCACCTTTTGTTTATTGTTAAATAAAAAATTTTAAATAATGAAAATCAATAATTATATCATTCTATCTTGAAGTGACAAGAATTACTGACATTTGAGTAAAAACATTGTTGGAATCTATTAAATTTTGACAAAGTTATGGGCATTTGAAAAAAAAATTCTCACTGTCAATTCGAATAATCGATTTTATCCTGAAAAACAAAATCGCGTTTAAATCGGCCGAAAAATTTTTCCGAGCCAAAAGAAAAAATACGTGTCTCATTATTTGGACCAACAAACAATGTATTTGAGTTTGGTCGAAATTAAAAATCATGCTCGTACCTGACCGGTTGTCTGGAAATGGAAAGCATCTTTATATAAAAGTATTGCCGCTATATACAATGGCCATTCATCATTTTTGTGTCTTAAATTTGGACAATTTTCGATAGTGAAAATACTCGATAGGTTTGAAAAACTATCGATAGTGAAAAAAACCAAAACCATCGATAGTATCGATAATGCCATCGATAGTTTGCCACCACTACCGTATACGCTATAAAAAGTTTTATCCACTGCGTATTTAAAGAAATATCAAATGATTGAATTTATGGATGTAAAGGCAGGTTTATAAATCAGTTGCGAATCGATAATGGTTTCAACAATGACAAGGTTATTACGATATTTTAAACTAGCTGACCCCGCAGGCGTTGCCCCGCGTAAAATTGTATCTTTTAAATTAAAATCCCAATAACCGCTTCCCTGATAAGAAGCCGCCGCTCTTCATTTCGTTTGGTCCGAAGAAGATGATTTCGAAAATTGACCACCAGTATGATAATGGCAAAGATTTATTGTTTAACAATAAAACGACTCATTCACATTTATTTGTATGAATTTTATTCGTGAACTGAATACCCAAAATTACTTTAATTAAATCAAAAGTGTTTCCATAACATTGAACATTGTTGGGGTCAATCTGAAACTGACTGCCAATTGTTATACTGGAGAAATGAAAAATTTTGAATTTTGTCTCCGAAAAGTATGACAGTCGGCAGACATTTCAAATTGCAGAATGTCTGTGGTCAATTGTCCATTGGAATTGATGCTTTTTGTTGAAATGTTTGCTGGTTGGGTTGCGGTCGGGTCGATTTTGAATTGTATTTCCCCTCATTGAAGCACTCTGTGATAAACGATGTTTTTCGTTTTGTTGTCATGTACGAAAACGATCAAAGCGGACGGTTTTCCGACACGGGAACATGCGACATACAGTTGACTGTGTGAAAAACATTCATTTTCCAGATTCAGGCCTCAAACCCTCAATGATTGGCCTTGGGATTTATTGATTGTCATGGCGAATTCGAGACGAATTGGAAGTTGGATTCGTTTGAACTCGAATGGCATATCGGTGGGGATCATTGGAACTATTGGAATTTGAACTTTCCTTTTAGTACTCTCGCGTGAATCACGTTGCTCATGAATTTTGTGACCGCTAAACGCGTTCCGTTTCATAATTTTGGTTGATTGAGATTGCGAAGCATGATGACGACTGAACCAACCTTCAATTGTAAATTGTGCGGTGGCAAGCCAGGCACATCGAATGAATTAAAAAGCTCAGTTGGATTATTGGTTGCTACGTCTTCGTTTGTTACACAGTCCATAGATTTGAAGGAATGCAGTGAACCACCGATTTGATTTTGAATTGTGCAGTTTAAGTGATCCACATCCTTGTTCTTTGCCGCTAAAATGGCAATTTCACTCAACCATCTGTAGTTTCTGCGGTTAGCAATGATATTCAAAAACACTTTGTTGATGAGCTCCTCTTTCCTTGAGATAATATTGCAAAAATTTTGCGGGAACGAACTCAATTCATTTGATGCGTCGAGAGGAACATGACTATTACCGATAGTTAGCAGTTGATTGGAGAACACTTCGGCAGATGGATCATTTAGCATTGCAAGTCGCATGTTCGTCTTCAGCTGAAGTTTTTTCACATAACGCCAATGTGGCAATGTGGCTCCTCTTTCTTTGAGACGAAATTTCAAAAATTTGGCGGGAACGAAATCAATTCATTTGATGCGTCGAGAGGAACATGACTATTACCGATAGTTAGCAGTTGATTGGAGAACACTTCGGCAGATGGATCATTTAGCAATGCAAGTCGCATGTTCGTCGTCAGCTGAAGTTTTTTTTTCACATAACGAAACAATGTGGATGATTTGAGACAAGCATTGATCTCATCGGCAGCGGTCGATCGTGCTATTACTGGTAGCGTTTGCCGGAAATCGCCTGAGAGTAAAATCAATGCACCCCCAAAATGTCTTTCGTCATTACGCAGATCTTTCAAAGTGCGATTCAGAGCTTCTAACGCACGTTGATGTGACATTGTGCATTCGTCGCAGATAATGATTTTGCTTGCTACCAAAACTTTGGCTATTGCTCAATGTTTCGCTATGCTACATGTTGGTTCTTCAACCGCTTGAAGGTTTAATGGCAATTTTAATGACGAATAAGCGGTTAGGCAACCTTCCAGCAGCGTAGCTGCTATTAGAGAAGAAACAACTGCTACAGCAATTTCTGATATTGCACGAACTGTAGCCAAAATCAGTGAAGGCGCATGAAGGAAAAACATGCCAACATTTTCATCATCAATTGCCTTCATCACCGTATCGTACACTTCTTTTTGTTGGGGATTCAACAAAGGTACATTCGTTCGAACCAATTGGCGTAATGCATTTTTGTCGTATTCACGTTCACGCTGCAATTCTCGTTCGAAAGCGTCGTTTATTCCACGATTTGGCTATGGCATTCCAAACCTGACTAACAAACTGCCGCACATGCGGTAACACATGTCTTCTATCAAAACCAAAGCCTGGTTGTGCATCTCTTCATTCAACTCGAGATGGAGATTCTCTGAATGGACACGAACTCGATACAAAATGTCTTCTGGCATGTCATCCTTGTACTTGTCCCTTAATTCACGTGGATTCGATGGAAAACATGTGGAAATAATGTGCGTATCTCACTTGGAGATGCGGAAGCAGTTGCTTCAGCGATTGTCGAGTCCCAATGCGTATCGGTTTCAAGCAAATTGAGCTCCTGACATGCAGCACGAAATGTTGGCAACACTACACCATGGAAAGTTCGAAGTGATTCAAATGATGTCGGCTAACGAACATTCATCAGCAATAGTCGCAAGTAAAAGCATTCATCATTCTTCGGATAAACTGCATAAATACGGCCAAGAGCTTCAGTAGAACGCTCATCCGGATGACCAGGAACTACACCACCTTGCTTTCGACGTTGAAATTTCTTCGATCAAGCATTCCAAGTGTAATAACGCGGCATCTTTGAGTAAAGTAACGTCAGTGCAAACGGATCGCGTTGGCAAATCGAGAAGAAACTGCTCAATGTTGTCGCTGGTGGGTTTTGAGTACGTTAAGCGGCATTTGCTGCAGTAAAATAAACTCTTTGACCGTTCTCCAGATGCACTGCCGTATATGTAACAGTGGGATAGCATTCGTGAATGGGAAATGACCAATCGCCTTGTTGCAGATTACGTATCGACCAACTTGATAGCGCGTGATTTCATCATTGTCACTGCCTTTTGCGACATATTTGCAGATGTACTTGATGGAATTCAGTGAATTGCAATATTCCACGTTACAATGCGCCTTGCATAATTTGGAAAGAAGTGGCGAATACGGAACAACCCAAGAGTTGTCGACAAGGAAATCATTTCCTTTCACTTTGACTGTGATTGTTCTAGCGCCATCATCAGATGATCGACGCCGATATAGTGGATAACCATCGTTGCCAGGGATAGTTTCAGCAGTCAAATTTCGTGGATAACGCTTGGAACACTTGCCGTCGACCATGCACGTTGATTGTGGGTTAATGACGCCACACGGTCCATGACTCATGTTTGTAATAACGAAAACATGCTGGTCTGGATCGGTTTCGGGATCAGGAATCTGGACAAATGTGATGTCATCAATTTGGTCAGGTTGCATTCTTTCGACTAACCAAATGAGAATGTGCGCATGCGGAGCCATCATTTGAAATCATGTTCGTTTTTAATGTGTGACAAAAAAATTGCTACATAAATAATTGTCACACAAATTTGGTAGAAAAAATTGTCGCAAAAAATTGCCAAAAAAACTGCCACAACGTAACGTAAATATAAACGTCATCGGTCATCAAGATCATAAAATCTCTCCATACAAAATGTGTGTAAGTTATTTTCATTATAATTTTTTTTCGGGGAGTTTTCCGGAATTTTCTTAGGTATTCCTCTTGCTTGGCCGGAGGCCAGTCTGAATTGGTGCGAATTACCGAAATCAGTCCAGGCGTTCTTGAGTTATAAGCGTAGTAACTAGCGTCACACTCTTTTATATATTTAGATAGATCTATGTGCAAACTTTCATGCAAATTAGTTCAGTAATTTTCGCGTATTAATTAAATTAATTATTTTTAACAGGTGGCAACTCTTAAAAAAGTAGCCTATTTTTCAATGTAGGTCATAAGCTATCTGTGTGCAAGATTTCATGCAAATCAAATCAGTCGTTTCCGCGTATTAATATAATTAAACTTTTTTAGCAGGTGGCAACTCTTAAACATGTAGCCTATTTTCCAATCCAGGTGATAAGCTATCCGTACGCAAAATTTCATACAAATCCGTTCAGTCGTTTCATTCAAACTTTTTTTTAGGTGGCGACCCTTAAGAAAGGTATCACCAATCTAGGTCATAAGCTATCTGCGTACAACTTTTCATGCAAATACATTCAGCCGTTTCCGTATATTAATTTAATCAAACTTTTTAAGCAGGTGGCAACTCTTAAGAAAAGTAGCATATTTTCCACGCTATCCGCGTGCAAAATTTCATGCAAATCCGTTCAGTCGTTTTCGCGTAATAATTTATTTAAACTTTTTTAGCAGGTGGCAACTCTTAAGAAAAGTAGCCTATTTTCCAATATGGGTCATAAGCTATCTTTGTGCAAAGATTCATTCAAATCAGTTCAGTAATTTCCGCGTATTGAATTGATTAAACTTTTTTGAATTGGTGGGAATCATCGAAATCGGTCCAGGCGTTCTTGAGTTATAAGTGTAGTAGCTAACGTCACTTTCTTATAGACATATGGATAGATTTCACAAGACGGTTCAAATGCATACTACACAACAGATGTACATGTTTACAGAATATGTTATTTTTAATAATAAACGAAAATAAAAAAGAAAACAACAGATTTTTCCCCAAGCCCGGCGGCTCCTACACCCGGAGCCTTGCCGTGAGCTTTGTTTTTACCTAACTTATGTATATCGTCACCTGAAATGCAAAAAGACGTAACAACATCGCAACTGAAATGGTGAAAGTCGTGACTAATATTTTTATTTTATTCCTAAAATGATGTGTGGAGTTGTAATTCGATGAAATCCATCATATAAATCAAAAAGTGAATTTTGAATTTTTCATTGGTTATGACTTTTGCATTTCAGCGATGATGTTTGTTACGTCTTTTTGACTGCTTTTACACAGTTCTAGTATTGAATTCAATTCTACTCGCATGTAGAAGAGAGGGGGTGAGAAGAAAAGGGACGAGTACACATGCGTCGGTACCGTCAAGTCGTTTCAACTTTCTTGGTTTGCTTTTGGCATTTTCGGTGCTTCCCATTTAAAGAACTAGAAAACACAAAAGAGAATGAGTAAGAATTGCTTTCAAGTACTTGAATCATGTAAATCGGGTGTTTGCATTTCAGGTGACGATATGTACTTCATAATATACATATGTATGTAAATTAACACCGGTGTATGAGCTACGCGCGCAACTGGTATTAACGTAGCAGACAAAGTGCTGACGTTCTATGAGAACGAAACAACATAGACTTACCTGAAAATGCAGCAGCAGGTGCAGCAACGGCAACCGACACACACAGCTACTCACCCGAACTACGACGCCGGCAGCAGCGGCAGCATATCTCGCGGCAACAACTGCGGCTTCAGTTAGGGTAGAGTTACAATTATTTTGTAATATTGCATTCATTAACTTTACACACTCGCTTGCATTCGATTGGTCATCGGATGCCCTTGCACAAGCAAGGGAAATAAATAATTATTGCAAAACTCCACAACGGTGTTTTACTTTAGTTGTATGCAAGTGCGCGATGTATAAGAAATCTAAAACTTCGAAGGCTTTATTAAAACTATAAACATTGGGAATTTTTCGGCTTTTTCGCAATTTACTTGAAATTTTGAGGGTTTAGAAATCAAACGAATCTCAGATTCGAATTCAGCGGGTCGAAATACATGTCGGTAGGTGGGTCTGGTTAAAAGTAGACTCCACTTTTTTTGTGTGCTATACATATGTACCTAAATATTAGCTATTATTCTAATCTTTTTGTTTGATTGACGCTTGCACATACACATGTTAGTGTTTGCCCGAGCTCCGCCTCCGATTTGTAGCGTGCTCCTTGATTTTGTCGCATAAATTGGAGGGCCTACAGTTTTACGACGACTCCGAACTGCGAATGTATGGCTGAGTTCCAAAACGTATCAATACAATGTTTGGATGCTGTAATACTGCGGTATTCAAACTGTTTGTATATGCAGAGTTGCGACACATTGCAACCACATACATTGGATGTTTTAAATATTCAATAAAGCAATGAACAATTTTTCTAAATATTCCTTTTTTAAAACACCAATGGTAACCAATAACAAACGAAGTATCAACTTTGTTTCTGATGTGCTGATTGCTTTAGCGATGCGTTTCGATAACTTTTGGGATGCGTTTTGGAAAAGTACATATTATCAATATTTTGTAGTTCGGCGTTATGGAACATTATTGTTTTTAATGGAAGAAGTACACTCGGAGGTGTGCCATTGCTTACCGACGGGCGACCGCTATTAGAAACAAAAATCTTTTGTTTTTCATCTTTTGATGTTGGTCGGAAACCGGGCTTGAACCCTTGGAATGGTAGCGCGCACTACTAACCACTACACCACAGCATGGAAATATTATTTTAAGTATAAAAACCAGCAAAAATACATAAATGTATTTAACGCTGTCAAACGACGTTTTCTTGATAAAATGAAATGGTAGGAAAGAACCCATTTCGTAGGTTTTTGGACCAGCTCTTGGTAGGAAAGATATTTTCAGTGGTAACCCTGGAGAAGTCTTAGGATGGGAGTAATGTGGTTGCACTGTGGTAATTTAATATCGTAATATTAATAACTTGCTCTTTCTCTCTCATCTGTCAATTTTGCTGACTATGCGCTTTAACTTCTTCTTCTTTATTGGCGCTGTAACCGCCTAAGCGATTTTGGCCGAGTCCAAAACAGCACGCCATTCATTTCTCTTCTGTGCTAACTGACGCCAATTGGAAATGCCAAGTGAAGCCAAGTCCTTCTCCACCTGGTATTTCCAACGCAGAGGAGGCCTTCCTCTTCCTCTGTTACCAGCATCGCGGCCCGCGTTGAATATTTTCAGAGCAGGAGCGTATCTGTCTATTCGAACGACATGGCCAAGCCAGCGGAGCCGCTGAATTTTATTTCGCTGCACTATGCCTATATCGTTGTAAAGCTCATACAGCTCATCGTTAAATCGTCTGCAATATTCGCCATCACCAACGCGTAAAGGTCCGTAAATCTTTCGCAGAATCTTCCTCTCGAAAACTCCAAGAGCCGGCTCATCAGATGCTTTCATTGTCCATGCCTCCGCGCCATACACCAGCACAGGCATGATGAGTGACTTATAGAGTGTGATCTTTGTACGACAAGAGAGGACTTTACTTCTCAATTGCCTACTCAGCCCAAAGTAGCACTTGTTGGCAAGAGTGATTCTCCGTTGGATTTCAAGGCTGACATTATTATTGGTGTTAATGCTGGTTCCCAAATAAACGAAGTCGTCTACTTTTTCAAACTTGTAACTGTCAACAGTGACGTGGGTGCCAAGACGCGTATGCTCTGACTGTTTGTGTGATGACAGGAGATACTTCGTTTTGTCCTCGTTCACCACCAGACCCCTTCGCTTTGCTTCTCTATCCAATTCCGAGAAGGCAGAACAGACGTATCCCTTGTTTTTACCGATAATATAGATGTCGTCGGCATACGTCAGCAATTGTACGCTCTTGTAAAGTATCGTGCCTGAGCGGTTCAGTTTTGCGGCTCTTATTATCTTCTCCAACATCAGATTAAAGAAATCACACGAAAGGGAGTCCCCTTGTCTGAAACCTCGTTTGGTATCAAACGGCTCGGAGAGGTCCTTCCCTATTCTGACGGAGCTGGTGGTATTGCTCAACGTCATTTTACACAGCCGTATTAGTTTCGCGGGGATACCAAATTCAGACATCGCGGCATAAAGGCAACTTCTCTTCGTGCTGTCGAAAGCGGCTTTGAAATCGACAAATAGATGGTGTGTGTCGATCCTATTCTCGCGGCTCTTTTCCAAGATTTGGCGTATTGTGAATACCTAATCTATGGTAGATTTTCCAGGCCAAAAGCCACACTGATAAGGTCCAATCAGCTCGTTGACGGTGGGCTTCAGTCTTTCGCACAATACGCTCGATAAGACCTTGTAACCTATGCTTAGAAGGCTAATTCCGCGGTAGTTGGCGCGTATGGCGGGGTCGCCTTTCTTGTGGATTGGGCAGGGCACACTTAATTTCCAGTCGTCGGGCGTGCGTTCACCTGACCATATTCTACATACGAGCTGATGCATGCACCTCATCAGCTCCTCGCCGCCGTACTTGAATAGCTCGGCTGGCAGGCCGTCAGCTCCAGCAGCTTTGTTGTTTTTCAGCCGCGTAATCGCTATTCGTACCTCGTCATAGTCAGGCGGTGGGACAGCTACTCCATCATCATCGACTGGGGACTCGGGTTCGTCTTCCTCACTACTTTCAGCGCTGCTACCATTCAGTAGGTTATAAAAGTGTTCCCTCCACAATTTAAGTATATTCTGGACATCGGTCACTAGGTCGCCATTGTTGTTCTTACAGGAGTTCGCCCCGGTCTTGAAACCTTCCGTAAGTCGCCTAACCCTCTGGTAGAATTTTCGGGCGTTCTTCCTGTCGGCCAGCATCTCAAGCTCTTCGCACTCACGTATTTCGGCCTCTCTCTTCTTATTGCGGCAAATACGTCTCGCTTCCTTCTTCAGTTCCCTATAACGGTCCCACATGGCTCGCGTTGCGCCCGATCGCAGCGTGGCCCTGTAGGCGGCATCTTTTTTCTCTGCGGCTTCTTGACATTCCTCATCGTACCAGTTGTTCTTTCGGGCTCGCTGAAATCCAACTACTTCTTCGGCGGCGGTACTTAATGATCGGGAAATGTGGTTCCACTGCTCGCGTTTGTTGGATTGTTGAAGAGTGCCCTCACAGAGCAGGTGTGTGAGTCGAGTGGCGAATAAATTGGCCGTCTGTTGTGATTGCAGCTTTTCGACGTTAAGCTTTCCTTGCATTGTTGGGCGCATATTTTTTGCTGCACAGAGGCGGGTGCGTATCTTGGCTACAACAAGATAGTGGTCCGAGTCGATGTTTGGCCCTCGGAGTGTACGTACGTCCAAAACGCTTGAAGCATGCCTTCCGTCTATCACAACATGATCGATTTGGTTTCTCGTTTTTTGATCTGGAGACAGCCATGTAGCTTGGTGGATGTTCTTATGCTGGAACCTAGTACTACATATTACCATATTTCGGGCCCCGGCGAAGTCGATCAGCCTCAGTCCGTTATCGGACGTTTCGTCGTGGAGGCTGAATTTTCCGACAGTGGCGCCAAAGATCCCTTCCTTGCCCACCTTGGCATTAAAATCGCCAAGCACGATTTTGACATCGTGTCGGGGGCAGCGCTCTTATGTACTTTCCAAGCGCTCATAGAAGAGATCCTTGGACGCCTCATCCTTCTATTCTGTCGGGGCATGGGCGCAGATGAGCGAGATGTTGAAGAATCTAGCTGAAATGCGGATTGTGGCTAGACGTTCGTCCACCGGGGTGAACGCCAGTACTCGGCGACGGAGTCTCTCTCCTACCACGAATCCAACACCGAATTTGCGCTCCTTTACGTGGCAACTGTAGTAGACGTCGCAAGGCTTCACGCTTACTTTACCTTGCCCCGTCCATCGCATTTCTTGGATGGCGGTGATGTCAGCCTTTGTCTTCCCGAGGACATCAACCAGCCGGGCAGAGGCACCTTCCCCATTAAGGGTCCGGATATTCCAGGTGCATACCCTTAAATCATAGTCCTTTATACGTTTGCCGTGGTCGTCATCAGAAAAAGGGGGTCTCATCCGAGGCTGTTTTTCTCTTTTCATTGGGCGGGGTTTTAACGTGGCGGGACCCAAACCCAGCGCACGCTTACGCCTTCTCACTTTAGCTCGCTCCCAAACGGGTGTTTGGTTGCTACCCAGAGGATACGTGGATATAAATATCCGCACGTTGTGAGCTGCGATTTGAACCGTACGCACAAGAATCGCTTCTGGCCACCCCCAGGTGAATGGCAGTCAAAAGTTTTCCACTTCTGCGCACGGAACCATCCTCCATGCGCTTTAACTTACTCCATGTAATAAAGAATTGAATAAAGCATTCGATTTTGAGGACACGAAACATGAATATTTAATAAAATAGTAAAATTGATATCACAATATTGTAACTTAATTATTAGCGACTCTTATTTTTATTGATTAAAAATAATTTTTTTACTTTAGGGTGACACCTGAATATCCGCACCGGCTGCCACCCATGCTAGCTAGGCCACTGTTTAGAATTACATCGGAGAAAGTATTGAAAACTCTTTGCAGGTCGGGAGAAGTCTGACAACAAGTTTATTCGTTTTTTGAATTGACAGAAATTTTAGCACAGCAATACTCATTGCGTAATGCCGAGACAAAGATTTGTAATCCTAGGGTTACATAAATATTAGTAGATTGTCCCCATTTTCGAGTTTAACTCGTAATCTGTTATTAGAAAAAGAGATTGATAATCAGCATCATTGCGAGAGTTGTGTCGAATGCAAGTCGTTTTTCGAGAGTCGAATCGTATCGAAAATTTCATGTCATTGCCTGAAATTTCCACTCGACTAGTATATTAAAACGAAAAAACCTTGCCAGCACTGCATAGTTTTCGTCGTTTACTTATTTCGGCATGACAGTAGACAATGCCAATGTTGTAGAGTCGTACAATTTAGCCTAATTTACGACTTACGCAATGAGGCTGAATAGAATGTCGCTTACACATATGTTAGTGTTTTCACACAAAGAGGAAGGACCTACAAATTTACGCCGAAGGATTAGCCATACAAAACTTGTCCCTCGGTAATCTGTAATCGTAAAATAATTTCAGATTAAACAAATTTCCTTGAGGCAGTATGGAGTTCTTAAGAAATTTGCTACGCTTTCACTACGGTTTTCTAAAGCTTTTTGTGAAAAAAGGACGCAAGGCAACATATGTTTGTAACAGAAATATATGCCCGTTCCATTATTCCGTGAGGAAAGAGTGAGACAACAGGCTGTGAAATATCATGTGATTTGAAAATTTCTTGGACACATAAACGAAATAATGGCAATTTTTTTCTTGATCGTTTTCTTAGGAGCTGGATACTTAGCTTAAACTGATAACTTTTCAGTGTCCAACATAGTTTCATCGATTGTTTTTGCGAAGAAAAGTAGAAATGCCAAATGTAAAAGTGAACAAAAAATGGACGTAGGAAGGAAGAGAAGCCTGTAAAGATATTTTGTAATAAAATCCTACTGGCTTTGGACGCTGGGGTCGTTGTATCGAATCCCAGTGAAGAAGTCTGACGAAGAGATGTGTCGATCTCCGAAATAGCAGCTATAACTTCTACCAAAATGTAAATTGTAGTTTTTTCCACAAAAAGTTTCATTAAGAACGGCTTCAAGCTCAATAAAATTGTTGAATATAAAATACTAAATAAATTTAAATCGCTTAATAAACATAGCAGAAAAAAGTGATCACGGTGACACAGAGAAGAAACTTAACTTTTCCTTTCCCTAAGAACACTGTGACACAAAATTGAAGTTAATGTCTCCGTATTTGATAAAACCAACAGAATATGAAAGCTTACACCTCCCATAGCGAAATTGCAAATGTGTATAAAGTTTACGAAACAACATGAAAAAAAATGTCGCATATGCCCATAAATTTGCCGTTTTTCGCCATTAATTAGTTGTGAAATAATTTTGTCGCTCTTGTATTTTTTTAGATATAAGCTGTTTTGCTAACTTTATAAAAAGTTAGCGAAGCACCCCTCCAAACTCAAAGACAAAAGACTAGGATTTATGTCCAAATTTGCCGTTTTTTGCCGTTCGAAGATGAGCTAGTTTATTTTTGAAAAAAAATATTTTTTTGTTCAATACTTTTTAGAAGAAAAAAACTAATAACATAGAAAAGCAAAACCGGTTGCTTTATGTAACACTTTGAAATTTTAACAAACAATAATCACCATGGTTAAAATTCATAAAATTAAGAAGCTTCCTTATCACAATTAAACGACAAAACCAAAAACAGTTTTAGTGCACAAAACAACCCAAACGGCAAATTATGCAAAAATAAAAGTAATTGTTGTTATTATTTAAAAAGAAATTTTAAATCGCTTTCCGAGTTCCTACTTTTTTGAAATAAAGCTGTTTAAACAAAAAAAATTTAACGCCAAAATCATAAACAGTTTTAATGCACAAAAGAAGCCAAGCGGCAAGTTATGCAACAAAAAAATTATTTGTTTTTATTATTTTTAACCAATTTTCAAACCGCTTTCCAAGTCCCTATTTTTTTAATAAATTTAAATAGTTAAATTTTTGTTTGTTTAAGCTGCCTTATAAAAAAAATTGTAACTTGGAAATCGATTTGAAAATTGATTAAAAATAATAAAAACAATTATTTTTTTTGTGGCATAATTTGCCGTTTGGCTTGTTTTGTGCACTGAAACTGTTTTTTATTTTGTCGTTGAATTTTTTTGGTTTGAACAGCCACACTTAAAAATTCGGAACTTGGAAAGCGGTTTAAAAATTGGTTAAAAATAATAAAACCACTTAAATTTTGTAATGCATTATTTGCCGTTTGGCTTCTTTTGTGCATTAAAACTGTTTTCGATTTTGCCGTTAATTTTTTTGGTTTAAGCAGCGTTATTAAAAAAAATAGGGACTTGGAAAGCGGTTTAAAAATTTGTTAAAAATAATAAAACCAATTAATTTTTTTGTTGCCTAATTTTCCATTTGGTTTGTTTTGTGCACTAAAACTGTTTTTGATTTTGTCGTTTATTTTATTTTTTTTTGTTTAAACAGCCTTATTAAAAAAATAGGGACTTGGAAAGCGGTTTGAAAATTGGTTAAAAATAATAAAACCACTTAAATTTTGTAATGCATAATTTGCCGTTTGGCTTGTTTTGTGCACTAAAACTGTTTTTGATTTTGTCGTTTATTTGTTATTTGTTAAACAGCCTTATTTAAAAAAAATAGGGACTTGGAAAGCGGTATGAAAATAGGTTAAAAATAATAAAAACAATTAATTTTTTTTTGCATAATTTGCCGTTTGGTTTGTTTTGTGCATTAAAACTGTTTTTGATTTTGCCGTTAAATTTTTGTTAGTTTGAACAGTCCTATTTAAAAAAATAGGGACTTGGAAAGCGGTTTAAAAATTGGTTAAAAATAATAAAACCACTTAAATGTTGTAATGCATAATTTGCCGTTTGGTTTGTTTTGTGCATTAAAACTGTTTTTGATTTTGTCGTTTAATTGTTTCTTTGTTTAAGCAGCCTTATTTAAAAAAAATAGGGACTTGGAAAGCGGTTTAAAAATTGGTTAAAAATAATAAAACCACTTAAATGTTGTAATGCATAATTTGCCGTTTGGCTTCTATTGTGCATTAAAACTGTTTTCGATTTTGCCGTTAAATATTTTTTTGTTTAAGCAGCCTTATTTAAAAAAAATAGGGACTTGGAAAGCGGTTTAAAAATTTGTTAAAAATAATAAAAACAATTAATTTTTTTGTTGCATAATTTTCCGTTTGGCTTGTTTTGTGCACTAAAACTGTTTTTGATTTTGTCGTTTATTTTATTTTTTTGTTTAAACAGCCTTATTAAAAAAATAATAGGGACTTGGAAAGCGGTTAGAAAATTGGTTAAAAATAAAAAAACAATTAACTTTTTGTTGCATAATTTGCCGTTTGACTTCTTTTGTGCATTAAAACTGTTTTTGATTTTGCGTAAAATTTTTTTTTTAACAGCGTTATTTAAAAAAATAGGGACTTGGAAACCGGTTTAAAAATTTGTTACATATAATAAAAACATTCAACAATTTATATTGAGCTCGAGGCCGTTTTTTAAATGAAAATTTATTGTGGAAAAGCAACAATAATTTGAAAAAATGGTAGAAGTGATAGCTATTTCGGAAATCACCACATTTCCTCATCAGACTTCTTTCAGTAGGATTCGAACCGACGATCCCACTGACTCAGCCAGTTGCCTATGCACGGTGCTAATATTTATAAGTAAGCATATATTTATAAGTAAGGCATAAGTTTGACGTTGGCATTTCGAAGTAAGTGGAACAGCTTTTTTTGAATAGTAATTTAATTGATTTTATTACATTTTTTATTCAGATGCGTTTACGACGATTTGTGAATTTGAGAAAATAAGCCAAAAATTTTTTCAATATGCACATACCGGACTCTCGAAAGTAAATAAGTACCAAGAAAAAAGGCAAAGAATGAGAGATATCTTTAATTAGTACTGAATTTTAAATACAGCTTTGTTCATTAACTATTAAAATGTTTTTTTTTTTAAGTATCTTAAAACACGTTTATAACTTTTATTTTACTGATATTTATTACCGACGGACAGACAGACATGGCTTAATCGATTTCTTTTTTCATCCTGATCATTTATGTATACATTTGTCTATATCTATCTCGATTCGTTTTGGCTGTTACAAACAACCGTTATGTGAACAAAATTAATATACCCTTGTGCACAAGTGCGCTCGGGTATAAAAACAATTAATTTTTTTATTGCATAATTTGCCGTTTAGCTTGTTTTATGCACTAAAGCTGTTTTTGATTTTGTCGTCTAATTTTTTTGGTTTAAACACCCTTTTTTTAAAAAAAAAATTGGGACTTGGAATGCGGTTTGAAAATTGGCTAAAAATAATAAAAACAATTAATTTGATTGTTGCATAATTTGCCATTTGGCTTGTTTTGTGCACTAAAACTGTTCTTGGTTTTGTCGTTTAATTGTGACGAGGAAGCTTCTTAATTTTTTTAATTTTAACCATGGTGATTATTGTTTGTTTAAATTTCAAAGTGGTACATAAGACAACCGATTTTGCTTTTATATTTTATTATTATTCTTTTCT
Source organism: Rhagoletis zephyria (assembly GCF_001687245.7). Lineage (NCBI taxonomy): Eukaryota > Metazoa > Arthropoda > Insecta > Diptera > Tephritidae > Rhagoletis > Rhagoletis zephyria. Next base: position 33,563 of record NW_016160142.1, on the reverse strand, counting down.
TCTAAAAGTTATTGAACATTGAAGAAAATGGAAAATTTTTTTTTTATTTATTTAAAAAAAAATATGTTTTTCAAAAGTAAACTAGCTCATTTTCGAATGGCAATTATGTACATAAAGCCTAGTCTTTTGTCTTTGAGTTTGGAGGGGTGCTTCGCAACCTTTATATAAAATTAGCAAAACACCTTATATCCAAAAAAAAAAAACAAAAACGACAAAATTATTTTTTCCGCAACTAATTAACGGCAATAAAAACGGAAAATTCATGGGTATATGCGACATTTTTTTCATGTTGTTTCGCTTACTTTATACACATAAATCCCAAAGGTTTAGTAGCCTACAGATGTGGTTTATTTTTTATGTGTATTTAAAGTTAGTGACCATGTATACGGGAAAAATTGAGTAAAATTCGAACAAATAATGAAACTCTTCCGGAGAATTATAGTACATTACTGTGTTTTTGATCGAGGAATTCATTTTTGATGTTTATTTTTACCTAAAACTGGTAACTGGTAACTGGTACAATTTTTGTAATTTTGTTTGTTTGGTTTCTCATCGAAAATAGTATTTTTACTATTTTTAATGCTGAGTAATCCATTATTTATGCCAGTTTCATTATTAAGCTAGATGATGTGACAAATATGTGCATACTTTTGTTAAAAAAGATAGCATTATCGTGATAAAAAGTGTTTACGTGAAATGTTTTACAAACAAAAAATATTTTTTTTAATAAGGAAAAATACTTTCTTAATTAAAAAATAATATTTTCTATTACGAAATGGGGTTTTTGTTTACACTTAAAAAAATCATGGTATGAAAGTAATTAAGAAAAATGTCTATAAAATTATGGAAAACACGAAAAAATTAGAACCGTATTTTTTCAATCCAACTTAACACCAAACCAAAAAATCTAGACATTGTGTTTTGTATATTGTGAAATAAATTGAAATAAGAATGAATAACTGGAAAATTTGCGACATTAGGTACTGTTATGTTCGTGGAAAATTTAACATAGCGAGCAGTCTGACTGATATAATCAAGGAACGGATTTTATGGAAATTGCCTTTTTTTCTACTAAAGAGATAGAGGATATTCGATTAATAACGTCTACGATTTAGCTTTCCCTGATTCCATATATACACATTTGATGTTGCCTTTTTTGCCTTTTTTAAGATATTTGCCTTTTTTTGCCTTTTCTACCTTAAAGGCCAGTATGCAGCTCTCAAGAAAAGCAAAAACTCCATATAAAATGACATACAGGAAATGGCTAAGAAATTTTCTTGTGTAAAATTACCTTAAGGCAGTACGCAGTTCTTTAGAAAATTGCTACGCTTTCTAGTACGGTTTTCTAAAGTTTTTTTTTGTGAAAAAAGAGGTAACCTATGTTTGCAACAGAAATATATGCCCGTTCCATTATTTCTTGAAGAAATAGTTAGTGATGTGAAGTATAAGATGTCAAAAATTTATTATATTAAGAAAGTATTTTTCCCTATGAAAATGTTATTTTTTCTCATGAAACATTTCACATAAAAAATAATGAAATGACCTTTTTAACATCATCTAGCATAACTTTTACAACTAAAAGGCATAAATAATGCATTACTTAGCCTTAAAAACATTAAAAAATACTATTTTTCAATTAAAAATCATAAAAAAGCAAAAATTGTACGACAGCGCTACCTAGCGTAAGTTTTAGGTTAAAACACACATCAAATATAAATTTCTCGATCCAAAAAACAGTAATATTTATACTATAACTTTACTGAAGAGTTTCATTATTTGATCGAATTTTACTAGATTTTTCCTGTAGACAGAGTCACCAACTTGTACTTAATACTCATAAAAAATAAACCAGATCTATAGGCTCAAATCCTTTTGAGATTTTACTATGGGAGGTGTGAGCTTTCATTTACTTTTGGTTTCATCAATCTGATATTTGCCTGCGTCAACGGTGTGATTAACAAACTAGCTTTGATTGAGATTATATTTATAAGTAAGCATATATTTATAAGTAAGGCATAAGTTTGACGTTGGCATTTCGAAGTAAGTGGAACAGCTTTTTTTGAATAGTAATTTAATTGATTTTATTACATTTTTTATTCAGATGCGTTTACGACGATTTGTGAATTTGAGAAAATAAGCCAAAAATTTTTTCAATATGCACATACCGGACTCTCGAAAGTAAATAAGTACCAAGAAAAAAGGCAAAGAATGAGAGATATCTTTAATTAGTACTGAATTTTAAATACAGCTTTGTTCATTAACTATTAAAATGTTTTTTTTTTTAAGTATCTTAAAACACGTTTATAACTTTTATTTTACTGATATTTATTACCTTCAACAATTTTTATTTAGCTCGAGGCCGTTTTTTAATGAAAACTTATTGTGGAAAAGTAACAATAATTTGAAAAAATGGTAGAAGTGATAGCTAATTCGAAAATCACCACATTTCCTCATCAGCCTTCTTTCAGTAGGATTCGAACCGACGATCCCACTGACTCAGCCAGTTGCCTACGCACGGTGCTAAGTTCGCCTTGTTAATTCTTGTTGCTTATTTCCACTATTGCACTTGTTAAGCCAATTAAAATCAAGCGAAACTATTCCGCTGCAATTCACTTGATCATGTGTTTGTTGATTTTTGTTAATATTTCTGTTATTATTAGAATGTTTAACTTTTAGGTGTGCTCGTCCTTAAGTTATTTGTTTTTGTTATTGAGCTCGAGGCCGTTTTTTAATGAAAACTTATTGTGGAAAAGCAACAATAATTAGAAAAAATGGTAGAAGTGATAGCTATTTCGGAAATCACCACATTTCCTCATCAGACTTCTTTCAGTAGGATTCGAACCGACGATCCCACTGACTCAGCCAGTTGCCTACGCACGGTGCTAAGTTCGCCTTGTTAATTCTTGTTGCTTATTTCCACTATTGCACTTGTTAAGCCAATTAAAATCAAGCGAAACTATTCCGCTGCAATTCACTTGATCATGTGTTTGTTGATTTTTGTTAATATTTCTGTTATTATTAGAATGTTTAACTTTTAGGTGTGCTCGTCCTTAAGTTATTTGTTTTTGTTATTTTTTTGGCCTTATAACAATTATATTCAACAATTTATATTGAGCTCGAGGCCGTTTTTTATATGAAAATTTATTGTGGAAAAGCAACAATAATTTGAAAAAATGGTAGAAGTGATAGCTATTTCGGAAATCACCACATTTCCTCATCAGACTTCTTTCAGTAGGATTCGAACCGACGATCCCACTGACTCAGCCAGTTGCCTACGCACTGTGCTAAGTTCGCCTTGTTAATTCTTGTTGCTTATTTCCACTATTTCACTTCTTAAGCCAACTAACAATCAAGCGCAGCTATTCCGCTGCAATTCACTGGACCATGTGGTTGTTGGTTTTTGTTAATATTTCTATTGTTATTAGAATGTTTAACTTTTAGGTGTGCTCGTTCTAAAGTTATTAGTTTTTGTTATTTTATGGCCTTATAACAATTATATTCAACAATTTTTATTGATCTCGAGGCCGTTTTTTAATGAAAACTTATTGTGGAAAAGCAACATGTTATGATTGAAATCTTAAGGTACATATTCTGGTCATTTTAGTCACCCGATTTCTCATACCGCGAGTATAAGAGTGGAAAAGCCTGTGATAGAGTGGCAAGGAGGTGTAGTGATTCCCATGCTCACCTATAGGTGTGTATACATATATACCCCAATCTTGCAATTTACAATACAAAATACGCATACAATAAATAAATAAATAAATAAAATACATACATATATTATGTATTACTCCAATACCAAGGCCTGAGAGAACGGAAGGGGAAAACCACAGAGCGAGGCTTACTAGAGCAATTGACTTAAAATTTCTGTCTTTCTGATTTGGATGCTGGTGGAGTTAAGATCTGGTCGCGAAAGAAAGTTAAAATAAAACTCTATGTATGGGAAGGATTATTTTTTTGCACGTGGAGGACACGAGCTACACGGTTACCCTCGTTGGACTCATTCAAAACATATTGGGAATTCATTCTAGGGAAAGTTCTTTCCTGGTGTACACCGAAACCTGCAACTTACAGAAACCCGAAAACCAGGCTCCGAAGATTTCTTCATGTGGTGGCAGTAAATTAATCTCGGCCATTAATTAAAAATTTGATATCTCCAAATATTACAAAAGTCTAACAAACTAGTGCTACTTAGTTATAAAACAAAAAAAAAATTTTAAAGTTTTAGAAGTTTTGAATATTTTCGATAGCATATGCATACCACCACCTTTTATCAATTTAAACAGCATACTACGTGCATCTCATCGCCTGGCCAGCCGAAGGAGAACACCGTAATATCATGTAAGTGCATAATTCATATTAATTTTCTTATACATATACTTCCCCAATCAGTATAACTAACTGTCTGTATACATATGCTATATCAAATTTCAAAATCTTGTAATTATAACCTGTGTAAGCGCTAGAGAAAAATCGCATTACATTGCATTTTCTAATACCCCAAAAAAAAAAAATATATACAGGGTGTCCCATAAGTAACGTGCCAAACTTTAGGGGAAGGTGGGTGGGGGGGTGAGCTTCCTGATAAACAAAAAATTTTCAGGTAAAAGTGTCACCGTTTTTCAAATATTTACATTTTTTCGAATTTAAAAAAAAATCGTGCCTTTTCATGTGTTTTCTTTAACTGCAACTACAAACCGGGCAATACTTAGTAAATTTTTTATGTAAAATACTTCCAGATAGTTGCCTCTCCATACTCAAATGCAATGTAGTTAAAATATATTAAGGAACCATCATAAAATTAGGACTATTTCTGGATTTTTAACTTTTTGATATTTTCTTCCCCAACTTTGACTATCTCGGGTGAAAAAAAATGTACTGAGCTATAACTTTACATTACATAAAAAAATTGCTCATTTCATAAAGATTTCAGAAATGTGCCACACTTACTGTTTCGAATAGAAAAAAAAGGTTATAGCCGCTTTTGTGGGTAAAGGACTGAGACACGCTAGAATGTATTTAATAGATTTAAATTGAATTTGCTCTTGTTACCGTCAAATGACATGCTAAATAGTACAAAGGTACATTATTACCTGCTCCTGATATTATTTTGTGTTACTTACCGGAATTCGGACTAGAGTCTATAACAAGGGCTATATCTATCAATATTTTGTGTGAAGGATGGGTTCACGTGAAATAAAATATACATGAGTTGTTTGAAGAAAAATTTATTAATTTATTGATAAAATATGCTCAAATTGGCGACCTTCTACTCTAATACAAGCTCGGCACCTTTTAAGAAAAGACGCTTTTAGAGATCTTAAACTCAATTGGGCTATCTCAGCAGCAGCTCCATTTATTTGTTCCCGCAAATGCTCTTCGTTTTGAATTGTTTTTGAATAAATTTTGTCCTTAAGACAGCCCCAGTAGAAAAAATCTAATGGATTCAGGTCTGGCGATCCACGGGCCACGTGATTGCGTATTATTTGCGTAAATGTACAAAAAAGAAATTTTTTCACTTAAATATTAAATTCATGTCACTGTAAAAAAAAATAAAAAAATAAAAAAAATATTAAGTTATATTTTGCTGTTTTGCCTTACTGTTAGCATATGTCAGGGTACAGTACTTGCCGAGAACCATAGTTGTGAAACATATGAATTCAGTGCTCTCCACCATAGATCTTCTTGCTTTATCGAAACAAAGACCCGATACCAATATATGTATGGTGCCTTATTGGAGAGTAGGTATATGGTAGGCGCTTACATACATGCATGTGCATAAAGTAGGTATGTCAGTACATACAAAATCACATAAGTACACATTCGTGTACATACGCATCGATTGAGTAGGGCAAAGCCAGTGTACAAATATATGTAGGTAACTATATAGGCAACCCAACCAGCAATTACGGTTGGCATGTACATTCATACATACATTTATTTATAGTATAGGATTAGTTTGTAAGTTTAAATACATATATATTGGAATGAAATAAAATTAAACTTATTTTCTTGAATTATGATTGTAACAAAATGTGTATTATTATGAAGCGATAATCCTTCATAGAGGGGTCTGAGTAACCGAATAGCGCAGTAGGGTGTTTTCAGGATTTTTTTTCGGTATCGAAAGCACAAGGTAGGGTGGGCGACATAATGAGATTACCATCTTCTCATGAAGGAATCAGCATAAGCTTCGTTGGTTTTAGTAGTTTCAGGGTTCATTCAATTGGGGTTCAATAGTGGTTTAAATGTTTTAATTTTACATTTCCAAGCACGTAGATTTTTGTTGTTAGCGATTTAATCCGAGTGATGTAACAAAGACTCACCCCCCTATCCGACGAGCTAGATCCGAACCAGTACGTGCTGAAAGTTACCTCTCACTTAGGATATTGGATCAAGAAAAGATCGTTACAATAAATGGCGTCCAACGTGGGGCATGCCCGCAGCTCCTACAGCTGAGGTGGGGAAGTAAGACTCCTTCTAGCAGCATGTCTGCTGAAAACAGCCTACAATTATATATACCATCAATCGCTTCTCAAGTCCCACATCGATTTAGTAGGGCTGTATTGCTTTTAGGTGAACTATAGGAATCGCTATTGTAATTAGTCCACGACATTACATAGACCGATAGCTAGCCTAACTCGCATTACCAAGTCTACACCTTCTTACCGGTTTTAATTTATTTCCTCTTGGTTGGTTGTTAACCGAAGGTTATGGAGTTGAATCTTTAGCTCTTGGAATTGCGAGGATTAGAAAATATGTTTATTTTAACCAATTTGCTTATGCTATCATTTCTCTATAATTATGCTCTGCATGTTCGGTTAAAGCACTCAGGTCCTCGTCAGTTCTTTATATATTTGCGTAGCATTTCTTGTTTTGGCACAATTTAACAATTTATTGTGGTAAAAAAATAGGTACGTCATGTCAGTAATACATAGTAATGAAAATTTGGCGGATGTTTCCATTAATGCCACTGAAACTTGCGCCGTATGTGTTCAAGCGATGGACCACAAAGGCGCCATAGTACGCACACGATGCAAGCCCTATTTTCATCGAAATTGTCTTGTCGATTGGTTAGACAATTCGACAACATGTCCTCAGTGTAGGAAAACTTGCACCAAGAATAGCCTGATTGATATAACGCTTCCTTCAGAGAATAGGTTACAACCACCCGAAAAGCAACAGCCTTTAACGGGCACAGTGCCTCGATTTATTACTTATCGACGAAGTAGATCCGCACTAAGACGAGATCAACATAAATCAGGAAATATGCTCGCAATTTCATTTAAAAACCCCCCAAATCTAAATCTATCGTTGCCGATGATGTCTAATGATTTAGCCAATAATTCTATGCAGGAGCATTTACCTCGCAGCAGCAATTTAGAAAGGCGTATAACAAATATTGAGTTAGAAATACAGAACAGGTTTGAGGTGCTTACGCAGACAATCCAAAATTTAACTCTACAAGTAGGTCAGATAAATGCGCGGCACATAACTGAGCCTGAATGGCCCCAAGAGCAATATCCCGCTGTCCAATCAACTATGTTCCACAGTGCACGGGTAAACAGTAACATAGCTCCTGCGGCAGAAGAAAATGTGAATCGACAGCTCGGAGTTGGGGGACAAAACCATCTCATAAACTATAGAGAGCGCATTTCTATTGCTCCAAATATTGTGAACAATAGCAGTAAAATCGCACAGCTCATTCAAAGTTGGAATATTACATTTAATGGTAGCGTAGAGAAAATGCCGGTTGATAAATTCATTTACATGATTACTTCGTTGACAAACGATAACTTAAATGGAGATTTCAGAGCACTGTGTGAACATTCACACATTTTGTTTCTCGGGAAGGGTCGGGATTGGTACTGGAGGTATCTCCGGTCTGTTCCACGCGTAGAGTGGACACCCTTGTGTGAAGCTCTCCGTTCCCATTTTCGCGATCATCTCACTGGGGGCGATGTGCGGGATCTTGTGCGTGAGCGCAAACAAAAGGAACACGAAAGTTTCGATGTATTCTATTCCTCAATTTTACACTTGTGCGACAGACTTCGCTATCCAATGCAAGATCAAGAACTGCTAGAAGTCTTGAGAAGAGATTTGCTACCCAAAATAAGAAATGAACTTTTCTATAAAAATATACCTTCTGTAGCACACCTACGTTATTTTCTCCCACTAGGATACTAGTGACCTATTAGAAAATAATGTGTTAGATGTTGAGGAATTGTAAGGCTCAGTTACGCTGCTGGAATTGTAGGATAGAAGGACATCGGTACGTAGAGTGTTTAGAGGAGCGAATTATCTTTTGTTACGGGTGTGGGGAAGTCAATGTCTTGAAGCCAAAATGTACGAAATGTAAGCCTCAGGGAAACTTGTCAAGGAGCGTGGACAACTCTCGTCTACGGTCGCCTCAGAATTAACTTCAAAACCAAAGGAGATAGTTAATACGTTCGTAGACCAATCAATTCCAATACTGTCAAATCCTACCCATACAGCTTCTTCCTCAAAGCCAATTCCACAATTTCATCATATATTACCATACCACAAAAGCCTCTCAAATTACGAAAGCGTGCGAGCACGATTGTTTACTGAAGCTCTTATGAGGCCAAATAACAAACGTACACGGGTACGAATCAAACGTTCTACTTTCCGATTGCGATCGTTCTGGTCAAAAGTTCGAAGGAACCGGAAAAATTACGTAAAATTTGTGTCAGCTGTTCAGCTTAGTCAAAATGATAACCGTCCTTATATAAGAATTTCTTTCTTTAACATGGATATTTATGCGCTTTTAGATTCGGGTGCAACAATTTCTTGCATAAGTGGAAAAGCCGCTAACGACTTTCTGTTTAGAAAACATCCCTTCAAAATATTGCATGAAAATATAGAAGCAGCTGGTGGACAGAAATACAAGGTAATTGGTAGCGTTCTTGCAGAAATCACTTTTAACAGAATATCTAAGCAATTAGAAATTTTCATAATACCCGATCTACGTCAGGACATGTATTTGGGAGCAGATTTTTTTCACAAGTTCAATTTAATGAATAAAATACTAGTCATTTTCAAACGAAGAAAACGAAATTCTAGATATTCCCGACATGCATTTATTGAGCTCCTCGGAACGTGGCCGATTGTCAAATGTTGTCTCCCTTTTCCCGTCTTTTGAAAAGGAAGAATTGGGCAAAACCTCTTTGCTGAAACACACAATTAAAATTATGAGGGACGCAAAGCCGCTTAAACAAATATATTTTTCCGTATCACCTGCTGTGGAAAAGAAGCTGCACGCTGAGATTGACAGAATGTTAGAATTAGGAGTTATCGAGTTAGCTCCCCAAAATTGCTCTTGGAGTAGTCCAATGGCCATCGTCCAAAGGGAAAACAAAGTCAGGCTATGCTTGGATGCACGGAAATTAAACAGCGTTACCGAGAAAGATGCTTTCCCTTTGCCAAAAATAAATGGTATATTTAGTCGATTGCCTACAGCCAGATACATGTCCTCCCTGGACCTAAAACATGCTTTTTGGCAAGTTGAAGTAGAGGAAAATTCCCGTGACATCACAGCTTTCACAGTTCCAAATCGACCATTGTATAGGTTTCGTGTAATGCCGTTCGCAATGCCCCCATGACCATGAGCCGTTTAATGGACATGATTATACCAGCTAATCTAAAGCATTGTGCATTCGTTTATCTGGATGACCTTCTTTTGATCTCAGAGGACTTTTATTCTCATCTTTTACTATTAGCTGAAGTAGCTCAGCTATTGCGAAAAGCCAATTTGACCGTTAATATCCAGAAATGTAAATTTTGTGTACGCGAGGTACGTTACCTTGGCTATATTGTTGGAAATGGTGTCATTAAAACTGATCCCCGGAAAGTGTCCGCAATAATGGATATCAAACCACCCGGAAGTGTTCGGGAAATGCGAAGATTTCTTGGCCTTGTAGGTTGGCGTTTCATCGACAACTACGCCAGTCTAACAGCGCCATTAACTGACTTAACATCTAAAGCACATAGTTTCAAGTGGACAGATGAAGCTCAGTCTGCTATCCAAGCCTTGAAAGAGAAAATTTCCTCTGCTCCTTCGCTTATCACTCCTGATTTTTCACGTCCCTTTATTATACAGTGTGATGCGTCCATAACCGGTGTTGGAGGGGTGCTTGCTCAGGAAGTTGAAGGGGTAGAACGACCCGTAGCTTATTTTTCGCACAAATTAAATCGCGCACAAAGGAACTATTCTATCACAGAATTAGAGTGCTTGGCAGCTTTACTAAGTATTTACAAATTTCGGGAATACATTGAAGGACACCCATTCAAAGTTATAACCGACCATGCTAGTTTGCAGTGGTTAATGCGCCAACCAGACCTAAATGGATGACTTGCTAGGTGGTCATTAAAACTGCAGGGCTTTGACTTTCAACAATAGCATCTTCGGGGTAATCTTAATATCGTACCGGATGCTTTATCGCGGTTAGAAGAGATCTCCAGAGAAATTGTTACCAATGAATGCAATCCAATTCCCTTAATTGACTTGAATTCTCCTCAGTTTTCGTCAGAAAGTTATAAGAAACTCCGAGATAATGCTCTTGAAAATCAGCATAAACTTCCGGACTTACGAGTGATAGATCAGTTTATATACAAACGAACCGAGTTTGCAAATGGCGACGCTTTAGCAGAAGCTTCAAGCTGGAAGTTATGGATTCCAGAGGATTTGAAACAAGACGTTATTGTCCGCGCACATTGTCCAACTACAGCTGCTCATGGAGGCATTGCCAAAACTCTGGATCGACTAAAAAGAACATTTTATTGGCCAAAAATTGCCGAGGATGTACGAAATTTCGTTTTAAAATGTGATGTTTGCTTGCAATCTAAACCACAAAATTCGATTCTAAGACCACCTATGGGCGATCAACAGAAATCTTTTAGGCCTTTCCAAAGAATTTACCTTGATTTCTTAGGACCTTACCCACGATCTAAGAAGGGTTGTGTAGGAATTTTCATCGTGTTAGATCATCTATCTAAATTTCCAATTTTGAAGACGTTGAGAAAGTTTTCCACCGGAAGTATTTGTGAATTTTTGGTAGACAACGTTTTTATGGTTTTTGGTGTACCTGAAGTGGTAGTAACAGACAACGGTTCTCAATTCAAATCGAATCAGTTTAATCGTTTTCTAGCTAAATACGGAATTGTTCACACCTACACTGACATATACTCGCCGCAATCAAACGCATCCAAAAGCGTTAACCGATCGATAATAGCTGCTATACGTTCATATTTAGACAGCGATCAACGAAGCTGGGATTTACATTTACCCAAGATATCAGCTGTACTTAGGTGTTCCGTGCACACCACGATAGGTTATTCACCATATTTCGTACTATTTGGTCAACAAATGATTACACATGCTGACACCTATGCACTTTTAACTAATCTGGATTCTCTAGAAATCGGTGAAGATGTAGCAAGAGAAGATAAGTTACAAATGGTAGGATCAGAGGTGCAGAAGAATATTCGTAAATCCTATGAATCCAGTAAAACGAAATATAATTTGAGATTAGCCCCTATTAGCTTGTTACCGGCTCAAGAAGTGTATCGCCGAAATTTCGCCCAAAGTAACAAAGTAGCCAATTTCAACTCTAAGTTAGCTCCAAAATTCGTAAAAGCTAGGGTGGTGAGGAAAGTCGGAAATTGCTATTTTGAGTTAGAAGACCTAGACGGGAAAAAGAAAGGCATTTTTCATGTGAAGGATATTCAAAGACAAAGGTAATTTAAATAAAAAAAGGCAATCATTTTCCAGTAACTTTTGAAATGCAAAACAATTCAAAATTTCCTGTGCTGTTATGATTGAAATCTTAAGGTACATATTCTGGTCATTTTAGTCACCCGATTTCTTATACCACGAGTATAAGAGTGGAAAAGCCTGTGATAGAGTGGCAAGTAGGTGTAGTGATTCCCATGCTCACCTATAGGTGTGTATACATACATGCATCTCATCGCCTGGCCAGCCGAAGGAGAACACCGTAATATCATGTAAGTGCATAATTCATATTAATTTTCTTATACATATACTTCCCCATTCAGTATAACTAACTTTTTCACTTAAATATTAAATTCATGTCACTGTAAAAAAAAAAAAATAAATAAAAAAAATATTTAGGTTATATTTTGCTATTTTGCCTTACTGTCNTCATGTAAGTGCATAATTCATATTAATTTTCTTATACATATACTTCCCCATTCAGTATAACTAACTTTTTCACTTAAATATTAAATTCATGTCACTGTAAAAAAAAAAAAATAAATAAAAAAAATATTTAGGTTATATTTTGCTATTTTGCCTTACTGTCAGCATATGTCAGGGTACAGTACTTGCCGAGAACCATAGTTGTGAAACATATGAATTCAGTACTCTCCACCATAGATCTTCTTGCTTTATCGAAACAAAGACCCGATACCAATGTATGTATGGTGCATTATTGGAGAGTAGGTATATGGTAGGCGCTTACATACATGCATGTGCATAAAGTAGGTATGTCAGTACATACAAAATCACATAAGTACACATTCGTGTACATACGCATCGATTGAGTAGGGCAAAGCCAGTGTACAAATATATGTAGGTAACTATATAGGCAACCCAACCAGCAATTACGGTTGGCATGTACATTCATATATACATTTATTTATAGTATAGGATTAGTTTGTAAGTTTAAATACATATATATTGGAATGAAATAAAATTAAACTTATTTTGTTGAATTATGATTGTAACAAAATGTGTATTATTATGAAGCGATAATCCTTCATAGAGGGGTCTGAGTAACCGAATAGCGCAGTAGGGTGTTTTCAGGATTTTTTTTCGGTATCGAAAGCACAAGGTAGGGTGGGCGACATAATGAGATTACCATCTTCTCATGAAGGAATCAGCATAAGCTTCGTTGGTTTTAGTAGTTTCAGGGTTCATTCAATTGGGGTTCAATAGTGGTTTAAATGTTTTAATTTTACATTTCCAAGCACGTAGATTTTTGTTGTTAGCGATTTAATCCGAGTGATGTAACAAAGACTCACCCCCCTATCCGACGAGCTAGATCCGAACCAGTACGTGCTGAAAGTTAACTCTCACTTAGGACATCGGATCAAGAAAAGATCGCTACAAACAATAATTTGAAAAAAATGGTAGGAGTGATAGCTATTTCGGAAATCACCACATTTCCTCATCAGACTTCTTTCAGAAGGATTCGAACCGACGATCCCACTGACCCAGCCAGTTGCCTACGCACTGTGCCTTCGCCTTGTTAATTCTTGTTGCCTATTTCCACTATTTCACTTGTTAAGCCAATTAAAATCAAGCGCAGCTATTCCACTGCAATTCACTTGATCATGTGGTTGTTGGTTTTGTTGGTTTTTGTTAATATTTCTATTATTGTTAGAATGTTTAATTTTTAGGTGTGCTCGTCCTTAAGTTATTTGGTTTTGTTATTTTATGGCCTTATAACAATTATATTCAACAATTTTTATTGAGCTCGAGACCGTTTTTTAATGAGAACTTATTGTGGAAAAGCAACAATAATTTGCAAAAAATGGTAGAAGTGAAAGCTATTTCTGAAATCACCACATTTTCTCATCAGACTTCTTTCAGTAGGATTCGAACCGACGATCCCACTGACTCAGCCAGTTGCCTCCGCACTGTGCTTAGTTCGCCTTGTTAAAAAAAAAAAACAGTCAAAATCGAGCCTGTCGTGAACGCCAACATAGTTTTTTGACAATAAAGTGTGAATAATCTAACTACCGTGAATGAAAAACGTAAAGCGATAAGCTGCCAATGATCTTAGTTTAATTCAAAAGCCAAGGTGAGTTCGTTCAGAATGGTAGAGGTAGAGCAGAAAAAATAATTACAGCAACAAATTATACGCATACAGCTCTACGCTGTTCATAACTATGATTTTGTAAATGGAAATTTTTATTATCAAAACATGTTACCACTCGTTACCGTAATTCGTGGCATGCTGGCAACGCTGTCAATATATGCAGCAACTCAGCTATGAAGTTTTGCAGAAATTCTGGTATTTCGCGGGGCATTATTTTGTTACCAGCTTATAAGATGGTAACAAAATTTACAGGTTACTTGAGTGCACAGAATACGGAAAGAACTTTAAAATTTACAGGAACTTTACTTAGCGCAGAATATAGATCTGACAGTGGCAGTGAGAATTACAACAAATACATCATAATGACGCTAAGAACCACCGAGGCGAAAATTCAGTTGCTCTGGTAACACCTCCTTCGCCTTGATAAAAGCCAAGATAGTTTTCACACAAGGGATGTTTGCCAATCTGTAACATTTTTCTCCGTGGTGAGACGAGATAAAAAATGTTCGGTGGGGTACAAATAAATTGAATTTTGCTGTGCCAAATCCGAAGTAAATTTTGACAGTTCAAAAACCAAACAAACGCTCTTTCTATTTTTGTGTGTTGCTGAAATTGTTAAAATTTACATTTATTTTTTAACTTGCAAGTAGTGTACGCTTTTTTTTGGTTTATTGAGCTCTCATTTTGATTTTGACTTTTTATTATCGCCAGACAATATAATGTGTATACTTATTTAGAAACTGTCAAAACTTTATCTATCTCGTGGGAGCTGCCTTCGATTCGCCAACACGAAACGAACGAAATTAATGAGGTACAACCAAACTCGCCGACGTTCATCGCTGCAAGCTAGCTTTGTTATTGCTCTCTGAACTGGCGAATCGGAAGCGGCTTATTTTGGCTAAGTCTTCCATACCAACCAAGCTAATCGGTTAATGTGCCTATTATGACCTGCTGAGCACGTGACTACTTTAATAATAATTGAATACTTTAGGCACACCCTGGAACAAAAATTTACAACTGTGACAAATATGGAGGGTGGTCTAGTTTGGAAAATACGGCGGCAAATTGCAGAGTTCCGGAACTATTTGGGTGAAATCAGAAAAATGCATTCTGATGGCATCAATGTAGTGGGTAATAAATTTTGCTTTATATTTTAAAATATGAACCTCAATAGAATATATCGTACCCCGCACATATTTCTATATCTCTTGTATATAAGTACAAAAACTATCGAGTTTACTTTAAGCGAGTTTTTTGCATCTGATATTTCCCGATTTGGCTGCTAATAATGCGTACCAACTTTTCTATTCCAATGTGGGGCAGCACATATCAATAGCAAATTACTGGAACGATCCTGTAGAGCAAGACTTGTATTTTAAATTTAGTAAATTCTTGCCAATTATAAACAATGAAGTTAAGACATTGAATTCTACGCAGTACAAAAATGCTTTCTTCTTCTTCTTAATTGGCGCTGTAACCGCCTAAGCGATTTTGGCCGAGTTCAAAACAGCACGCCAGTCATTTCTCTTCTGTGCTAACTGACGCCAATTGGAAATGCCAAGCGAAGCCAAGTCCTTCTCCACCTGGTCTTTCCAACGCAGAGGAGGCCTTCCTCTTCCTCTGTTACCAGCATCGCGGCCCGCGTTGAATATTTTCAGAGCAGGAGCGTTTCTGTCCATCCGAACGACATGGCCAAGCCAGCGGAGCCGCTGAATTTTAATTCGCTGCACTATGTCTATATCGTTGTAAAGCTCATACAGCTCATCGTTAAATCGTCTGCGATATTCGCCATCACCAACGCGTAAAGGTCCGTAAATCTTTCGCAGAATCTTTCTCTCGAAAACTCCAAGAGCCGCCTCATCAGATGCTTTCATTGTCCATGCTTCCGCGCCATACACCAGCACAGGCATGATGAGTGACTTATAGAGTGTGATCTTTGTACGACGAGAGAGGACTTTACTTCTCAATTGCCTACTCAGCCCAAAGTAGCACTTGTTGGCAAGAGTGATTCTCCGTTGGATTTCAAGGCTGAAATTATTATTGGTGTTAATGCTGGTTCCCAAATAAACGAAGTCGTCTACTTTTTCAAACTTGTAACTGTCAACAGTGACGTGGGTGCCAAGACGCGTATGCTCTGACTGTTTGTGTGCTGACAGGAGATACTTCGTTTTGTCCTCGTTCACCACCAGACCCATTCGCTTTGCTTCTCTATCCAATCCCGAGAAGGCAGAACAGACGTAGCCCTTGTTTTTACCGATAATATCGATGTCGTCGGCATACGCCAGCAATTGTACGCTCTTATAAAGTATTGTGCCTGAGCGGTTCAGTTCTGCGGCTCTTATTATCTTCTCCAACATAAGATTAAAGAAATCACACGAAAGGGAGTCCCCTTGTCTGAAACCTCGTTTGGTATCAAACGGCTCGGAGAGGTCCTTCCCTATTCTGACGGAGCTGGTGGTATTGCTCAACGTCATTTTACACAGCCGTATTAGTTTCGCGGGGATACCAAATTCAGACATCGCGGCATAAAGGCAACTTCTCTTCGTGCTGTCGAAAGCGGCTTTGAAATCGACAAATAGATGGTGTGTGTCGATCCTATTCTCGCGGGTCTTTTCCAAGATTTGGCGTATTGTGAATACCTGATCTATGGTGGATTTTCCAGGCCTAAAGCCACACTGATAAGGTCCAATCAGCTCGTTGACGGTGGGCTTCAGTCTTTCGCACAATACGCTCGATAAGACCTTGTAACCTATGCTTAGAAGGCTAATTCCGCGGTAGTTGGCGCGTACGGCGGGGTCGCCTTTCTTGTGGATTGGGCAGAGCACACTTAAATTCCAGTCGTCGGGCATGCGTTCATCTGACCATATTCTGCATACGAGCTGATGCATGCACCTCATCAGCTCCTCGCCGCCGTACTTGAATAGCTCGGCTGGCAGGCCGTCAGCTCCAGCAGCTTTGTTGTTTTTCAGCCGCGTAATCGCTATTCGTACCTCGTCATAGTCAGGCGGTGGGACAGCTACTCCATCATCATCGACTGGGGACTCGGGTTCGTCTTCCTCACTACTTTCAGCGCTGCTACCATTCAGTAGGTTATAAAAGTGTTCCCTCCACAATTTAAGTATATTCTGGACATCGGTCACTAGGTCGCCATTGTTGTTCTTACAGGAGTTCGCCCCGGTCTTGAAACCTTCCGTAAGTTGCCTAACCCTCTGGTAGAATTTTCGGGCGTTCTTCCTGTCGGCCAGCATCTCAAGCTCTTCGCACTCACGTATTTCGGCCTCTCTCTTCTTATTGCGGCAAATACGTCTCGCTTCCTTCTTCAGTTCCCTATAACGGTCCCACATGGCTCGCGTTGCGCCCGATCGCAGCGTGGCCCTGTAGGCGGCATCTTTTTTCTCTGCGGCTTCTTGACATTCCTCATCGTACCAGTTGTTCTTTCGGGCTCGCTGAAATCCAACTACTTCTTCGGCGGCGGTACTTAATGATCGGGAAATGTGGTTCCACTGCTCGCGTACGTCGGATTGTTGAAGAGTGCTCTCAGAGAGCAGGTGTGTGAGTCGAGTGGCGAATAAATTGGCCGTCTGTTGTGATTGCAGCTTTTCGACGTTAAGCTTTCCTTGCATTGTTGGGCGCACATTTTTTGCTGCACAGAGGCGGGTGCGTATCTTGTCTACAACAATATAGTGGTCCGAGTCGATGTTTGGCTCTCGGAGTGTACGTACGTCCAAAACGCTTGAAGCATGCCTTCCGTCTATCACAACATGATCGATTTGGTTTCTCGTTTTTCGATCTGGAGACAGCCATGTAGCTTGGTGGATGTTCTTATGCTGGAACCTAGTACTACATATTACCATATTTCGGGCCCGGGCGAAGTCGATCAGCCTCAGTCCGTTATCGGACGTTTCGTCGTGGAGGCTGAATTTTCCGACAGTGGCGCCAAAGATCCCTTCCTTGCCCACCTTGGCATTAAAATCGCCAAGCACGATTTTGACATCGTGTCGGGGGCAGCGCTCATATGTACGTTCCAAGCGCTCATAGAAGAGATCCTTGGACGCCTCATCCTTCTCTTCCGTCGGGGCATGGGCGCAGATGAGCGAGATGTTGAAGAATCTAGCTTTGATGCGGATTGTGGCTAGACGTTCGTCCACCGGGGTGAACGCCAGTACTCGGCGACGGAGTCTCTCTCCTACCACGAATCCAACACCGAATTTGCGCTCCTTTACGTGGCAACTGTAGTAGACGTCGCAAGGCTTCACGCTTACTTTACCTTGCCCCGTCCATCGCATTTCTTGGATGGCGGTGATGTCAGCCTTTGTCTTCCCGAGGACATCAACCAGCCGGGCAGAGGCACCTTCCTCATTAAGGGTCCGGATATTCCAGGTGCATACCCTTAAATCATAGTCCTTTATACGTTTGCCGTGGTCGTCATCAGAAAAAGGGGGTCTCATCCGAGGCTGTTTTTTTCTTTCATTGGGCGGGATTTTAACGTGGCGGGACCCAAACCCAGCGCACGCGAAGTTTTACGCCTTCTCACTTTAGCTCGCTCCCAAACGGGTGTTTGGTTGCTACCCATAGGATACGTGGATATAAATATCCGGACGTTGTGAGCTGCGATTTGAACCGTACGCACAAGAATCCCTTCTGGCCACTCCCAGGTGAATGGCAGTCAAAAGTTTTCCACTTCTGCGCACGGAACCATCCTCCAAAAATGCTTTACTTCGCTTAAATAAAATGATTTTAGTTGGCGGCCCAAATGACGGCGTAATTACTCCGTGGGAATCGAGGTTGGTTATGGCTGTTATTGAATGGTCTTTAAAATATTATGTAAACTTACCTTATTTTCAGCCACTTTGGGTTTTTAACCAAACCTTGAATACAGTACCTCTACACAAACGGCAAATTTATATGGCTGATACCATTGGTTTGAAAACTCTTGAAACAAATGGCAAATCAATAATTGTAATCAAGCCATTTGTCCATCATCTTACATGGCATACAAATCAACGAGTTATACGGGAAGTGATTCTTCCATATTTAGATTAAAATACATATCGAGGGCTTATATTCAATACCCTCTATCGGAAATTTTGATCAAAATGAGTTTTTGATGGTAACGTGAGCTCCGATTAGTCTTTCATCCATGGCAATAATGTCAAACTTAAAATATAGCTTTCATGGTATTATTTTCTCATTTTGAAAATTCCACTATCTGCAATAACATTTTGTTATAAGAGGAAATTCCTCTATCTACACAATTTTGCTGGAAAATTGTTTTTATTAACATTTTTTGTGGCAGGTAAGTCACATGTGACTATGTATGTATGTTTGTATATGTTTCCGGTAAAATCCAATCTTAGGTCAATTGGTTTTGCTCAGGCTAAACTAGTTCTACCTAATTCGATATATCTGTCCAACCGAAAGCAAATTTGATACAACAAAAAAATCTTCCATATCCCGTCAAACATAGAGTCATTAAACTCCATTACTTCATTCTATCTCAAGGGTCACCAAGAGTGAAAAACTGCTATTATTATTCCTATTGCCAAACTAAATATAAACAATTCATTAGTTTCTAAGTACAGACCCATTTCCCTCCTCCCATGCATATCTAAAGTTTTACGCTGGAAAAATGGTGAGAGGATGTACAATGTTGTTAAGTCTTTCCTTTACAACCGTAAGTTCGCTGTTCGTGTCAATAACTGTTATTCAAAAACTGTTCCTCTCTTTAATGGTGTCCCACAAGGATCACCACTTTCGGTTATTTTATTCCATATAGCCTTTGGGAAAGTTAGCTCCATTATATTTTTTCTAAGACTAAGGACTTGCCGCAATTGGTTCAATTCTTCCGGAGCTAAGATTTCGGTTTTTTAACATATGCAGAAAACACAAATGTATACATCCAACCCTCTCCGTGTATGACACCCCTATCCACTTTACTGACACATTGAAAATATTGGGAATAATTTTTGACCTTAAACTTACTTTTAAGCAGCACTGTCAGAATGTAAGATTAAGCTTACTTGATAGACTAAATATTATCAAGTTTTTATCATCCACGTATTCTTTATTAATGTAATAAGGGCTTTTATATTAGGAAAAATTGACTTTGGACTCGTAATTTACGGACACTGCGCAAAAAGCATTTTGAATTGCTAGAAACTCCTTACCATGCAGCAGTCAGAAGAACCATAACCATGAGGTAAAGTACAACACAAAGATGCTCATCCCAAAGATTGTGCAGAAATGAGACATTATTCTCTCACGTCGAATCTTGCTTTCAACAAAAAACACGATGAAGCAAGCAATCAGCTTTATTTCGTATATTAAGCTACATCAAAAATTTGAACTCTTATCTACACCGATGCCTACTAAAGTAAAAACTCTACTGCAAGGGCATTTGCCCAGTTCTATACCCATAAATGACGTGGGAGCTCATTTTCACAGTCGGTTTCAGATATGATACCGGCTGTTCTTTTGCGGTAACAAAGGGGCTTGGTGTTACAATTGTCGTCGATGCTTTTCCCGCGTACTGCTCGACATTTACAATTAGTAGAAGCTGTACGTTTCGCCTCTAAAAACGAATGAAATTTCCTCATATGCACGGACAGTACATCAGCCATCGAAGCCATCTTTAACAGTGCTAATGATTCTCATAAAAATTTCGAAATCACGTGAAATACTCTTTTGACACAAAAACACCATTAGAATTATGTGGCTACCTGGGCACATCGGAATATAAGGGAACGAGTTTGCAGACCAATGATTTATGTGTTAAAAACTTAGCTTAACATAACATTTACATCTAAAGAACTGACGAGTTTGCAGACCAATGATTTATGTGTTAAAATCTTAGTTTAACATAAAATTTACATCTAAAGAACTATCATTTTCATTATTCTGCAAAACCCGCTATCAGCACATTTTTTTATATAAATAGTTACAATTCGAATTGCAATCACGTCTATCTGATCTTTAAACTAAAATAAAATGAACTAAAAGTAAAATCCTAGTTTTAATATATAGCGTGTATTTTTAGGACATGCGTGGGTACTTAAAATTATAAACACTTTTAAAAATAGCTGACAAAACAGTTTTTTTGCTCTCCTGAAAAATTAAGTTTTTGCAGATAGAGGGTATTGAATATAAGCCCTCGATATGCTTAGTAACACTGTATCGGACTAGTCCTGTATGCTGGACTATGATGTATGTTGTGTCTAGATTTTTCCGGGGATATACGAAGTAGAGATGGACGCAGGATTAAATATTCAATCCCGATCCCGAAAATAAATTTCTTATTCTGTTTTGCTTTGGAGCTTGTTTTTGTCTCAATATAACATTAAAAACATCCCCGTCCCGGCCGCAAATGTTTAAAGAACTTACCAATACCGCCCATCCCGGTCATTTTAAAATTAGTACCGTGGGTCCCGCGCGCCCCGATATACCGCGCCCATTTCTAATACAAATTACCACTTTAAATTCATACGCTCTTGAATTTTTTTTAGCTACAGTATATTTTGCTTTGCTGCCTTTATGCCTAAGCGCACATTTAAGATACCTACCCCAATATGTGCATAAGCGGCATTAGTTTTTACATTTATAATTTCTACGTGGTAAGTGCTCCTCCATTATTAGGTTTCAAAGGTATTCGGATACCTTCCTCATTGAAGTATTAAAGAAAATTTGAAACCTTTTTTTTTATTGATAATATACTAAGTCTAAACCTATTGCAGATAAATCGTTTTGAAAATAAGCTCGATAAAATTTTAGATCTTATATTTATCAACGAAAATGTCAATTTTTTTCTGTCTAAGTGCCATGCACCAATTTCTCCCACGGATATGCACCATGTGGCTCTTGTTCTTAAGGTTGAATTTTATGAATTTGGTGAATCTGTCTTAGGGCGGGTAATCGCTTTTAACTATGCGCGTTGTAATTTTTATACCTTAGATCAACTTTTATCGGATATCAATTGGAACGAATTGCTTTCTAACTCTGACCCTGCTTATTGTTATAATATTTTCAAATCAGCAGTATATGATATTTGCTTGAATAATATTCCAGTTGTTAAACCAAGACCTTATAAATTGCCTTGGTACACCAAGGGGCTGAAGAATCTGAAAAATTTAAGAAATAAGTTTTATAAGAAATATAAGAAGACACAGCATCAATCTTTTTATGATACCTATCTGCATTATGTGAAGGAATTCAATTGCTTGGATAAGTTCCTGTATAAAAAATATATTCTTAACTTTGAATCTAATATAAAGTCCAATCCCAAGGCATTTTTGACCTTCATTAAATCGAAGAAATCATGCTCGTCGATACCCTCTACGATTTTCAATAAAGATAAACACGTCAATTCCACTAAGGATGCTGCTAATTTGTTCGCTGATTTCTTCTATTCGAATTTTGTTTGTGACAATGATGTGTCCTGTGAGGACTTTTCTTCGGATGTTAAATCCTTAATTAATCTTGGCACAATCTCACTTTCAGCAAGCGATATTGTTAATGGTATTTCTAAGCTCAAACCATCATCAAAGATGGACATTGATGGGCTCTCAGCAGTTTTCCTAAAAAGCTGCCCAGCAGTAGTTGCTGCTCTGGAAATAATTTTTAACAAGTCTTTATATTGCGGCGACTTTATTGATGCCTGGAAGGTTGCTTCAATAGCTCCCATCTTCAAGAGTGGCAATAAGAGTGATGTCTATCTAAACTAACGAACATCTCGAAGCTTTTTGAGGGCATTATTAAAGATAAGATTTATTTCTCTGCAAAAAGTATAATCAGTCCCAATCAACATGGTTTTGTGGTTGGGCGTTCCACTGTTTCCAACTTAGCCGTTTTCAGTGAATTTTGTGTTTCCGCTTTTACTGCCGGAAGCCAAGTGGACTGCATATATACTGATTTCTCGAAAGCTTTCGATACAGTCTCCCACAAAATACTAATTCATAAACTTGCTTGTCTTGGGTTTCACTCAATTTTCTTGCAATGGCTTAAATCCTATTTATGCAAAAGGCAGTGCATAGTCACCATTGATGATGTGTCGTCTGATGCTTTTACTGCCACTTCAGGAGTTCATCAAGGGAGCATTCTTGGTCCTCTACTCTTTACTTTGTTTATCAATGACATTACTCGTGTTTTTCTCATGCTAGTTCTTTGCTATATGCCGATTACCTGAAGATCTGCTCAGTGGTAAATAACAGGCTGGATATGCTGAAACTTCAATCGAATGTTGAGAATCTTCACTCATGGTGTATTAGATCGCATCTTTGCTTAAATATAAATAAATGTTTTCATGTTTTTTCTTCTTATTTGGCGCTGTAACCGCCTAAGCGATTTTGGCCGAGTCCAAAACAGCACGCCAGTCATTTCTCTTCTGTGCTAACTGACGCCAATTGAAAATGCCAAGTGAAGCCAAGTCCTTCTCCACCTGGTCTTTCCAACGCAGAGGAGGCCTTCCTTCCTGTTTTCATGTTAGTTATTCGAAATTGCGCTCCCAATTTGAAAGTTCATACAGAATATCTAACTGTGTTTTACGCAGTGTTAATGAGATTAAGGACCTTGGGGTTATATTCGACTCTAAATTTACTTTTAATAATCATGTTAATTTCATTATTTCGAAATCTTATGCTATGCTTGGTTTCGTTCGGCGGAACTGTGCTGAATTTTCTGATCCTTATACGTGGAAATTGCTCTACACCTCATTTGTGCGTTCACATCTTGAGTATGCCACAATAATTTGGCGGCCTTTTCATCAGTTTAACATTGACAGGATTGAACGCGTTCAAAAGGTTTTCCTTAAATATGCTTTACGATCTCTACATTTTACTGATCCCATCCCGTCATACAATTCTCGATTGCTTCTTTTAAATTTAAAATCTCTGGAAAGCAGGAGGTCTGTCCTCTCTTTAACTTTTGTTCTTAGCATTATTCAGGGTGTTCTTGACTGTCCGGCCCTTTTAGAGAAAATAAATTTTAATGTTCCGAGAAGGGAACTACGTAGTTACTATCCGTTTTATGGCAATAATAATAGAACTATCTATGCCCGTAATGCACCTCTTACCCGTGCCTTAATTGAACTTAACCAGATCTCAACTTTTATCGAGCTTGATTTTTCTTTACAAAGAAATATTTTTGTCAATATTTTGAACTCATTTTTTTAACTAATGTTGTATTTTTACTTGTTTAAGTAGCCTGCATGATACAAAAAAGAAGGTAGTTTCAATAAACAACTTTTGATGGATAATAAAATTTTTTGAAGTTTCATAAATTGTCAGTATTATCAACGGCCTTGCCACTTTGATAATATTAAAACAATACATCGGAGTATTTTCTTTCCCATATTTTTACCAATGTGAGAATATTTTAAATCAAAACTCACAATCAGTACTTGATATTTTTTTACTTACGTGGTTTGCCCCTCTTTTATTAAAAATATATAAAATGTAAACTGTTACATTGTAATTATTCTTTTTATTTTATAATAAAAACCATTAGTGCATTATGTTGTTATTTTTTTCATTTTCTTATTTTGATATACAATTTTCGTTTCTTTAATCTTGCGATTTAAAAATCGAATTCTAAAGAATGTTCTTCCCAAATAAAATCTTTTTATAATATTTTGGTCCAAATTTACTTTTAAATTTCTCATCAGATTTTGCAAAAATTTTGGCTTTGTGGTTAGCGAATCACCATTAATTTCAACAAATTTTGAATTCAAAATTTGCAATGTATGCAAAAAACTTGAATTAGGCTTGTACAGACCGCCCTCCGATAAACAGTTAACATACGTATAATTTTGATCACTTTCTACATGCGTCCTGAAGCCTAGTTTTGTCAACCCCATTTTCGAAATTATGTAGCCGGCAAAATTTTCAAGTCCATCATATTCCACATCTTTGAGTGGACTGATGAAATCTTCTGCTTCATGCTCTTCTGCGAGCTACTTAAAAAAATTAGAAATCAAATAAAAACGAAAGGGTAAGGAGTTTACCTCGAGTTCTTCTTCTGCGGATATTTCAATATCGTTAAGTGGTTTGAAAACATTTTCACTGAGCAACTCCTCTTCAAATTTTAACATTACTTCACTTGAAGACTCAACATTTGTTTCCGTGCTCAAAATAGTTTCGTTTCGCCCTAATAAAGTTCATGCATACATTTTAGAATCTTTATGACAACAACAATAATTTCTTTAAGTGGTTAAAAAATTACCTAGAAGGTATGATCGAAATCTGTACTTGAATTCGAGAGGTGACGGATGGTCATGCAGCCCTCCTTTCATATATGTTCAATAACTTCACTAAACTTCACTCATTTTCATACATTTTTGTTTACTTTTACAAAAAAAAAAAATATTATCTCTGGTGATCAGGTAGCATGAATTTTATGAAATGTCATAATTTTATTAAAAGTCAAATGGTTAGCAACAACAACGAATGTCATTAAATGGAACTACCTTCTTTTTTGTATCATGGTAGCCTGTAAGAATTATTGTTCATAGGCTACACAATAAATAAATAAATAAATAATAATCTTGATAGATCAACTCAACAATCGCTAGAACTTATTAGAAACAAATTTATTCCAAACTACAGCAATTTTTAGACAGAACCTACATACAGAAATAAAGCATTAAATACAGGAGAACAAAAAATACAGGACGCGATGAACTTTAAGGAAGACGTCAACAATATTCAGGGCTATCACTGAATTCATCGTAGTCCAATTTTTCGTGAAATCTACTAAAACGATATCACTTGATCCGAATAATAATACGAATAGTAATAAGACTTCGATAAATTCAGCGATATGCCAGAATAATTGCGCGTACAGAACAGCAATATTGTGCAATAGGAGAGCAGAGGGAAAACGAAAGCATACTTCAATGTGAAGTTGTTTTTATCAATGTGTTTTTTGTGACATTTTATTTTTGAAGTGAGTTATATTTGAGTAGTCCACTTACAAAGTGCGCTATGTAAAATTTTTCTCGGTTTTTAGTTTTTGGAGGATTACGTACCAGTATTTATAGTAGTTTCATGTCCACTAACGACACAGTGCAAAATCTTTTTATATTCTGAAAAAAATAGCATCAAATGTTAACTCTTCTTTCAAAAGTCGTTATCATACTTGTTTATAAACTTTCAAAAGTATACATCTTCTGATGAACTTAGAAAACTGCTTTAGGTCGTACAGACTGTTAATGTTATCTTGTGTCATGTTATGTTATGTTACAATTTTGCAAGGCTCTTATTTATCCAAATTTTCAGGTAATAATAAAAAGATTCAATTTAAATGTTACTTGTTGTCGTAGTTGTTGTTTATTGTGCGCCAATTCAGCACAATAAAATTGTGCCAGATGGGTGCATTTTGCGGCATTTCACCTTCTTCACCAAAACCTGGGCAATTCGGAGTATGGTAATTCTATATCTCTTGTATATAGGTACAAAAACTATCGAGTTTATTTTAAGCGAGTTTTTGCATCTGATATTTCCCGATTTGGCTGCTAATAATGCGTACAAACTTTTCTATTCTAATGTGGGGCAGCACATATCAATAGCAAATTACAAAAGATAATTACAGCAACAAATTATACGCGACAGGTCTACGCTGTATATAACTATGATTTTGTAAATGGAAATTTTTATTATCAAAAAATATTACCACTTGTAATCGTAATTCGTGGTATGCTGGTAACGCTGTCAATATATACAGCAACTCAGCTATGAAGTTTTGCAGAAATTCTGGTATTTCGCGGGGCATTATTTTGTTACCAGCTTATAAGATGGTAACAAAATTTACAGGTGACTTGAGTGCCCAGAATGCGGAAAGAGCTTTAAAATTTACAGGAACTTTACTTAGCGCAGAATATAGATCTGACAGTGGCAGTGAGAATTACAACAAATACATCATAATGACGCTAAGAACCACCGAGGCGAAAATTCAGTTGCTCTGGTAACACCTCCTTCGCCTTGATAAAAGCCAAGATAGTTTTCACACAAGGGATGTTTGCCAATCTGTAACATTTTTCTCCGTGGTGAGACGCGATAAAAAATGTTCGGTGGGGTACAAATAAATTGAATTTTGCTGTGCCAAATCCGAAGTCAATTTTGACAGTTCAAAAACCAAACAAACGCTCTTTCTATTTTTGTGTGTTGCTGAAATTGTTAAAATTTACATTTATTTTTTAACTTGCAAGTAGCGTACGCTTTTTGTGCTTTATTCAGCTCCCATTTTGATTTTAACTTTTTATTATCGCCGGACAATATAATGTGTATACATATTCAGAAACTGTCAAAGCTGTATCTATCTCATGGGAGCTGCCTTCGATTCGCCAACACGAAACGAACGAAATTAATGAGGTACAACCAAACTCGCCGACGTTCATCGCTGCAAGCTAACTTTGTTATTACTTTTAGAACTGGCGAATCGGAAGCGGCTTATTTTGGCTTAGTCTTCAATACCAACCAAGCTAATCGGTTAATATGCCTATTATGACCTGCTGAGCACGTGAAAACTTTAATAATAATTGAATATTTTAGGCACACCCTGGAACAAAGATTTACAACTGTGACAAATATGGAGGGTGGTCTAGTTTGGAAAATACTTGGCGGCAAGTTGCAGAGTTCCGGAACTATTTGGATGAAATCGGAAAAATGCATTCTGATGGCATCAATTTAGTGGGTAATAAATTTTGCTTTATATTTTAAAATATGAACCTCAATAGAACATATCGTACCCCGCATATTACCTAGGATACTCTCAAGGAGGACTAATAGCCCGAGCTGCTATTCAAACGCTTCCTTTTCACAACGTTAAAACTTTCATTTCACTATCATCACCACAAGCTGGTCAATTCGGAGGTATACTAATTCTATATCTCTTGTATATAAGTACAAAAACTATCGAGTTTACTTTAAGCGAGTTTTTTGCGTCTGATATTTCCCGATTTGGCTGCTAATAATGCGTACGAACTTTTCTATTCCAATGTGGGGCAGCACATATCAATAGCAAATTACTGGAACGATCCTGTAGAGCAAGACTTGTATTTTAAATTTAGTAAATTCTTGCCAATTATAAACAATGAAGTTAAGACATTGAATTCTACGCAGTACAAAAATGCTCTACTTCGCTTAAATAAAATGATTTTAGTTGGCGGCCCAAATGACGGCGTAATTACTCCGTGGGAATCAAGGTTGGTTATGGCTGTTATTAAATGGTCTTTAAAATATTATGTAAACTTACCTTATTTGCAGCCACTTTGGGTTTTTTAACCAAACCTTGAATACAGTACCTCTACACAAACGGCAAATTTATATGGCTGATACCATTGGTTTGAAAACTCTCGAAACAAATGGCAAATTAATAATTGTAATCAAGCCATTTGTCCATCATCTTACATGGCATACAAATCAACGAGTTATACGGGAAGTGATTCTTCCATATTTAGATTAAAATACATATGTTTAGTAACACTGCATCGGACTAGTCCTGTATGCTGGGCTATGCTGTATGTTGTTTCTAGATTTTTCCTGTTATATACGAGATGGACGCGGGATTAAATATTCAATGCCGATCCCGAAAATAAATTTCTTATTCTGTTTAGCTTTGGAGCTTGTTTTTGTCTCAATATAACATTAAAAACATCCCCGTCCCGGCCGCAAATGTTTAAAGAACTTACCAATACCGCCCATCCCGGTCGTTTTAAAATTAGTACCGTGGGTCCCGCGGGTCCCGATATACCGCTCCCATTTCTAATACAAATTACCACTTTAAATTCATACGCTCTTGAATTTTTTTAGCTACAGTATATTTTGCTTTGCTGCCTTTATGCCTATGCGCACATTTAAGATACCTACCCCAAAATGTGCATCAGCGGCATTATTTTTAACATTTATAAGGATAGATGCATTCAACAGACCTGCACATTTCCCATATCTGACTTAAAAATGGGCATCTATTATCAATTATCAAAGAAAATAACATTTACCTGCACTGGCTCTACACTTACCCTAATTTTACAAGATTTTATTTAATTTGCTCACCTCGCAGAACAACGAAAACGGCTATCATTTTAGGTATGTACTTATATAGACAATTAGATAGCATTCGGAAAAAAATTCGCTTGCAGTAATTTCTACGTGGTACGTGCTCTACATTATTATGTTTCATAGGCATTCGGATACCTTTCTCATTGGAGTATTAAAGAAAATTCACTCGAAAGTGCCTTTTTCGGTTAAGCGCAAAAGTTTTTCGTGCAAAGAAGTATGGGCAGCTATGCTAAATATACTGTACATAGTTTTTTGATAATTTTTTTTAGAGATTATCTTAATTATATTGTGTATAATCTTGATAGATGAACTCAACAGTCGCTAGAACTTATTACAAAAAAATTTATTCCAAACTACCGCAATTTTTAGACAGAATCTACATACAGAAATAAAGAATTAAATATGCTGATTTAATACTGATTTTTCATCATTTTCAAAATTTCGCTAATTTTATACGAAACTATTTATATAGTAAGTATCTTCTTCATCATGCTCGGAACAGCTTGGACTTCTATAAACGTCTTCAGGGAATACTAGGGCAGCCCTCTATATATTATAGAAAAATTGATAGATTTACTCGAGGGCGTCAGATTAATAATTACATGCTGAGGAGTATGAATTTCAATAATCTGATGATTTGAGCGTGACGCAAGGGAGAGGATCGCAAACTTGCAAAAAAAACTTTACCTTGATATTCTCGGGCGCGGTAATTTTTTTTTTAGCACACAACTTAATGATAACGAGAAATATATACTCTTCTGATTTCCAAAAGGCGAGGCAGCAAAAATGGTCAACAAAATTTTTCGCATGCGCCTGCAGTTTTTAAACTTATACAGATTTTTTCTGCCAAATTCGTTATTTTTTTTATTTGCTTGCGTCACGCATCGTCGCTCCCCGCATAGCACAGTAACCACATACATAGAACGATTAACTGAATTTTTAGCAAAACAAAAGACGAATTGAACAAAACATCAAAATGTGGTCCTTGAAATCAAATGTAGAGCTGGCGAAGCATGCAAAAAAATATACATAGGCACAACGAAGCGCGCTGTCGGTATTTGAAACTACGACAATATTAGAAGAGAGATAGAACGCGATTAATATAGGAAAGTCTGCGAATACAACAAAAAATACAGGACGCGATGAATTTTGAGGAAGATGTCAACAATATTCAGGGCTATCACGATTACGATGAATCCAATTTTTCATGAAATCTACGAAAACGATATCACTTGATCCGAATAATAAAACGAATAGTAATAAGACTTCGATAAATTCACCGATATCCCAGAATAATTGCGCTTAAAGAACAGCAATATTGCGCAATAGGAGAGCAGAGGGAAAACGAAAGCATACTTCAATGTGAAGGTGTTTTCATCAATGTGTTTTTTTGTGACATTTTATTTTTGAAGTGAGGTATATTTTTCAGCAAAAATTTGTATACCATATTTTTTTATCGTTATATATTTTATGTTCATTTTTGTTTTCAATGAACACCAGAACCTGACCTTTAAACAATTTCTGAGTGCTCAGAATTTATGAGTCTAAAATGAGTCCATCTTTCATTACAAATATGACTGTCAGACAAGTCAACCAGACTGATTCATTTCGGACTCTCTTATAGTCATTAATTCTGAGTTGAACAAAAGTAACAAAATTTACGCAGAAGTTAAAATTTACTAATCATCAGAATTATGAAGAATATTTGTTTTTAACGGTCTGATCAAAAGATTGCCGCAATGCGCCAATTTTCGCCTTAATTTATGTCCCAATCATGTGATATCACAATAAATTGACTCAAACGGTAATCGCGGGCAGTATTGTGCTTAATCAAATATACGCCGCGTGCAACAAAAATTATATGAAATGAGGAAATCGTGAGACTACGAAGAATTCGATTGGGACAAATTGTTTATTGTGCGCCAATTCAGCACAATAAAATTGTGCCAGATCTTAAGACTCAGAAAAACTTTCATTTCACTTTCTTCACCAAAAACTGGTCAATTCGGAGGTATGGTAATTCTATATCTCCTGTATATAGGTACAAAAACTATCGAGTTTATTTTAAGCGAGTTTTTGCATCTGATATTTCCCGATTTGGCTGCTAATAATGCGTGCAAACTCTTCTATTCTAATGTGGGGCAGCACATATCAATAGCAAATTACTGGAACGAGCCTCTGGAGCAGAGGTGGGCAGCTTCGGCAGGGCATTTTTGTAGTGTGCGTGGGAACATGTCGTGCGTTTGAATGAAGCTATCGCTGGCTTCCCAAGCAGAGCGTGTATGTATACGCGAATATGCCGCGCAGTCGACCGCCGGGCAGACGCTGCCCAGCTGTGCTCTAGAGCAAGACTTGTATTATAAATTTAGTAATTTCTTGCCAATTATAAACATTAAAGTTAAGACATTGAATTCTACCCAGGACAAAAATGCTTCACTTCGCTCAAATAAAATGATTTTATTTTTAATATTGTTATTGAGCTTTGTTCCACGATTATATTTAATTATGAAAATTGGAAAAGCAACAAAGTCTAAGCGGTAGAAGTTATAGCAGCTATTTCGGAGATCACCACATTTCCTAATCAGTCTTTATTTTCTAGACTTCAGCAGGGATCGAACCCGCGTCATCGATGTGCAAAGTCTGAAGCGTTAACCACTGAGCTGTGCGCACTAGCGGGGGCCGAAAATTTGCTTTTTAGAATTTTGATTGGTACTAGCAAAAATAAGTGTGAAAGATGACAGTTGTTGGTCAATATCTTAGGCTCGCCCAAGTCCATCAAAGTTCAATGTGCTCAAAAAATAAAAATTAATAAATACATTAATTAATACATTTTTTTATTGAAATTTCAATTGTCTTCGAAAGTATTAGTCCTACATAATTTGCTTTTTTGTAAAGAATCGAAGTAAGCTAAGATACCTGTTCGCCTCCGGCAGTAACGGTGGACTTGCTGCGCCATGGGGCTCTGCCGTGGTCGACCGTTTTTTCCCTTTCCGTTTTTCCGGGCTCCGAAAGGCGGCCAAAGAACCAGATGATATGAACACAACTAAAGAAGCCTCGGATCCCTGCACGGGTAGTGCCGCCGCTGGACACGGCGAAGTTAGGTCCAACAAGACCACCATCTCGGGAACCGCATCGACAGCGCCGAAGACAGGGCCTACACGGCCCAAACAGATTCGGTCCTCCGCATATTCTGGAGGGAATGCTAAGCCCCCAGAGGGAAAGCAAACTTCCAGCGGCACCGGCCGAACTATACCCCTCGAGGAAAAGTCGAGGCCGGTGGGGAAGCTGCGGACGGCCCCTCTCTCTACGCCCATCCCGGGTACATCCAACTCGCGTGGGGTAGTAGCCGAGCCCAAGTCCTCCACGTACAAGCTGGAGACTACGCCTGCGAGTAAGACTCCAACAACCGGGGCAAACGACCTGGATCGGCGCCCCAGCTGCTATTAGCTACGGCTTTTACTCCACGGTAAAAATCCACCAGAAAACGAACCAACAAGGGGAGGAGGCCGGCAACGCCTCGAGCGGACCCGCTCTTCGCGATAACTCTACCGACGAAGGGGCCAACAGCACAGGCAACGCCTTGAGTGGGCCTGACGCCTCCGAGTCGGCATCGGTGGCAGACAGCGCGGGGTCCACAGGAAACACCACGAGTGGACCTGGGGACCTACCAACGCGTGTACCCGATACCGCGTCAGATACTGAGGGCGACACGAGCTCAGTATCTGCCTATGTAGGGTCGGTATACAGCCGGTGGGCAATGCTGAACGATGACCAGCTTCTGGACTCCGAACCAGAGGAGGAGGATAATGACGTCACAGTCATTGCCGCCGCCGAACGGGAGGAGCTAGAAGCGATAGACATCACCTGATGATGGTGCAGATCCCCCAAATTAATCTGCACCATTCCAAGGCAGCCTCGGCTGCCCTTCTTCTTCACCTCGGCAATAAAGCTGAGGACTTGATTCTAGTCCAAGAGCCTTGGATCGTCAGAAACAAGGTTTGCGGACTGAACTCTGATGCCTACTAGGTTGTAACAGCTCCAGTAGCAGGTAGGATCAGAGCTTGCGTTCTGATTAAAAAAGTATATTCTTATTTTTTACTCTCCACATACAGCGACGAGGACACTGTCTGCATCCGCGTCCAACTGAAGGAGAACGTGATCTGGCTGGTAACAATCTACATGGCCCACGACAGCAATGTTTTTCCACCCTACAGACCGGAAGAAGCTGTGAAGGAAGCAAATCGCAGGAAACTCCCGGTCATAATAGGGGCAGACTCTAATTCGCATAACACGATCTGGGGCTGAAGCGACACCAACTCTCGAGGTGAGTGTTTACTTGACTTTGTTCTTTTATATAATCTTACTTTAAGTAACCGCGGGTGCGACCCCACTTCTGTGAAATCTGTTAGAAGCAAAGTTCTGGACATCACCCTTGTTTCGAGCGGTTTGCCTGATCAGATAAGGGACTGGCAGGTGTCCAAAGAACACTCTTTTTCTGACCATCTCTACAGTAGTTCTAAGCTCAANGTATCTGCCTATGTAGGGTCGGTATACAGCCGGTGGGCAATGCTGAACGATGACCAGCTTCTGGACTCCGAACCAGAGGAGGAGGATAATGACGTCACAGTCATTGCCGCCGCCGAACGGGAGG